>NW_027635923.1:0-24957 GCF_903797595.1 Erithacus rubecula
CCGCTGCGACCGCCCTGCTTGACCAGCCGCCTGTTGCTGCTGCACCCCCCACGATCGCCAGTTCGCGCTGCGATGAGCCTTCCATCTTCCTCCCGGACCCCGCAGCCCCGACATCCCCGCTCCCGCAGACCCCTGCCACTGCGCCCTCTGCTCCCGCCGTTCCGGACCCCACTCCCCCTACCCCTGATCCTGTGGCCCGTCCCGCTGCTCCCACCGCCCCTTCCCCCGCGCCATCTGCCGCTCCTGTGCCTGCCCCCTCGGTGTCCACACCCGTCCCCGGCCCCGTCCCCCCGGCGCCCCCCCTCCTGCCTGTCTCTGCCCCTCCCTCGGCTCCCGGACCCCTTGCGTTTGCCCTGGCGCTGGCTTCCCCCCTCATCCCCCCGATCCCGCCTGCCGTTCCGCCGCGTCCTAGCCTCGCCCCCTCGGTGCCCGCAGCCGTCCCTGTCCCGGCTCCCAGCCCCCGTTCAGCCGCGTACCGACCTCGCCCCTGCGTGCCTGCCCGCCCCTGCCCCGCCGCGACCGCGCTGCTTGCTGCTGCCGCCGCGCCGCCCCTGCCCTCCTCCCCCCTGCCCATGGCTTCCCCTGCCCCCCCCACCGCCAGGCGCCGCCGCCATTACGCACGTGGAGCCCATTGTGCCCGGCGCGTTACATGCCCAGCACTCTGCTGTGTCCACGGCTTTGATAAACACACCCCTGCTGCAATCCCCAGCCCCGGCCAGCCAGACCGCGCCGTTTCACTCCGTGCAGGCGCCCCCGGGGACGGTCCCCTTTCCTGAACCGGGGGGAGCCTGTCGGACAGTGAACCAGCCGCCGGAGCTCGCCTGCGGCAAAGCGTTTCCGCTTGGCCATGGCCCCGCAGCCGCGCTGGCCGTGGAGCCGCCGCTCGCACCGTCCCGTCCAGAGCGCGGCTGCAGCCGCGTCGCCGGCCCGCCTGCCTTCTCTCGCCCCTCCACCCGAGCCGTCGCTGCTCAGCTGCTGTCCGGTGCCGGCGCTGCCGTCGCGGTGCCCCGTCCCCGACCCTCCCGAGCAGCCCGCGTTCCCCGCGCCGCTGCCCATCGCCGCCGCGGTCCCGGATCCGGCCGTGCCGCCTTCACCGCAGCCCCGCCTCCGGCCCGCCGCGCTCCAGCCACGCTCTCGCCTACAGCACCGCAACCCAACCCGGGACCGGAATTCTCCAGCTCAGCCTTATTATCACACCCTGGAACACTCGCTATAAAAGACAGAGGGGGAGGTGATGACACAGCACCCCCGTTAATAATGGAAAAACAAGGAACTATTTTACACCTGCCAGAAACAGCTCAGGAAAAGAATGGAGTTGTATCGATTGTGTGAATGCATGTTATTTTTCTTTTGTTTTAGTTTTTGTAGTCAAGCTTTACCTGTAAGTCAACCAAAGGCAAATATTTGTGTTAATTTAGCCAAGTCTGCAGGCTCTGATACCATTTGCCTATCTAACACAAGTCCTGAAAAACCCTTTTCAACCTGTTTAGTTGGAGTACCTTTCCCAAAAGGTTTTGATAATGTTACCGTTGAGAGGTACTGGCCATACCATGATCCTCATGCTCTTTCAGATCCCAGCCAAAAATATCAAACTTATATTGACAATTCTAAAGTTGACAAATCTGATCGCCAAGAGCTGGAAATCTTAGGTTCAGTAACTATGGACAGCTGTTACATCTTTGATCTCATGGAAGGAGACAGTCCTCATTTAAATGTTACCCCATATCACACAGCTTATAGCAATGTGACTTTTTGGTGTAATCCAACTAAACTTCTCAAATACTCTGAGCCACATGCAAGTCAATTAAGCAAACTTCCAATATGATTTCCCAAAGGGATTTGGCTCTTTTTCAGAGACAGAGCATGGCAGGGCTTACCCGCATATATAGAGGGTGGCCCTTGTGCCCTAGGACAGCTCACAATAATTGCACCCAGTGTTAAAGAGGTGGTCAAAAAGAAAAATAGAAAAATTAGATCCTCCACAGGATATCACTATGAAAGCAACTGTGATAGTGACTTTCATCCATGGAATTCTGGACTATCAATTATCACAAGCATCTGTTTACCTCAGCTAAGTTCTTCAGTTGCCCTGAAACAATTAAACAAATTGGGATGTTGGCTCAGCAAAGAAGTTAACACCACTTCAATTGCAATCAGTGATGATTTACTGACAGATGAAGAAGCAGTTAAACAGGCCACTTTACAAAACAGAGCTGCTCTAGATTTCCTTTTACTAGCTTAAGGACATGGCTGTGAGGATTTTCAGGGATTGTGTTGCATGAATTTATCAGACCATTCTGTTTCTATTCATAAACAGTTGCAAAATCTAAAAAATTTGGCTGACCAAATCACTACAAATACCCCTACCTGGTTAGACAGTTTGATGGTTGGAAACTTACCTCTTGGCTAAAGGAACTCTGTAAAATAGGTTTGTTTATTCTAATAGTGATAATTGTAGTTACAGTGTTTGTACCCTGCATACTACATTGTACACGACAGATGATAACCAAAGCAATTTCTAATGTATTAGTTGTAGAACAAAACGGGGGAGATGTTGGGGAGAATGAAATGGTGAAACCCCACAAATATGAAAGCATAAATTCTGAAAATGATGTTGAAATGATAGCCACTTTGGAGACACCAAGCTTTAGTTACTAAGTAACTAGAAGACAATGGAGTGGCCTGCTAGGTAATCCCCTTCCTTGATGAAACAATGACTCCTGCTACAAACGGGTCAAACTCCTTGTTAAAGGCTAAAGTACAACACACTATGGTAATACGAAAACTCCTATAGGCTGTATGTAAATGGTACAGAATTTGTATTTTGTACTAGATTGGTTAGCGGAAATTTAAATATTCATAGTAGAAAGAAATTTAAAGTGTTGTAAACGAGAAATCGCTCTATTTTTTTTCTCTCTCTCTTACCTCTCTTACCTTACTTACTTCCCTCATTTCCCTTTTCTTTCCTCACTCCTCACTCCCCCTCCCCCTCTCTCTCTCGTAACCCCTCGCCCTCCTTTCTCTCCTCCTCACGCTTATCCTCTGCTTTTCATTTCTTTCTTCCTCTCTCCCTTCATTACATTATCCTTTTTCTATCCCAATATCCCATTCCCAATTCCTGTCCTACTTTGGGCTGCAGCAGGCAGCCCTCGGTAGGATTTCTCAATACCCACGCCCTCTGTGTGTGTGTAATAAATTGTTACTGTAACCATCAGCTTATACTGGGCTCTGGAGTTTGTCCCTAAGAACCGTCCGAGAACACAAAGAGATCCCGCAGACAACAATGCAGTTCTTCACTTGGATTAGTCACTGGGTGGGATTTGGGGTTTATCTGGATTTTAAAGCCCTCGTGGTGGCCCTGACACTGCTCAGGAGCTGGTAGGAAAAGCAAAGTCAGAGCTCCAGGCAGGCACAGGGTACTTTCTATCAGAGTGGATTGTGGAAGAATTGTTTGGGACTTGAATTATCTCTCTAGGTGATCACAGCCCAGAGTCAGGGATTTGTATAATTCCATATGTTTGACTCCCAAAACTTTCCAGCCCAGGGCCTTGAGCTGACAGGGCAGCACAAAGATTGTTCTCTGTGCTTTACCCAGATTTGGGTTTCACTGACAGCTTTGCTAGTTCCCATGAATTATCCCATAGCCCCAAATTCCCTGGTCAATTCCCGCTGCCCTAACCTCACAGTGCCTCATGGAGGGTGGATATTCCCATGCAGAGCTGCTGCTTGAATACCAGCTGTGCCAGGAACCAGCAGAGCTTCCAAGGAAGCTCAGCAGCATCGGGACAGGCATATATTCCAAAGAATTTGCTATTTAAAACCTTCATTCCCCAGCCCCACCCATGTCCCTGAGGGGCACCTGACAGAGTTGTCTGGAATTCACCTGATTAGCCCCCCTGAGCTCAGGCTCCAGGTGATGTGTTCAAGCAGGAGAAGGCAGGAGCCAGAGGCGCTCCCAGCCCATGCCAAGGCAGCCCCCATGCCCATGGGAGGACATCAGTTCCTTTCAGAGCTTCAGCAGTGGTCACTGTGAGTTCTTTTCCCTCAGGAAAGGATGCACATCCCTGCCTCCAGTGGGACCCACCTGTGAAAGCTTTCCATCCCTTCTGCACTTCCAGCTGGCTCCCTGAAATCTTCCACCTTCATCCAAACAAAACTTCATCCCACCCAAGCCTTTGATGTTAAGGCATCTCTGCAGGCTAATGCTGGGATTAAATATCTGTGAGGGAAGATGGCCTTGGCTTTAATGCTGCTGCTGGGTGATGGCCTCAGGCTGGAAGGGAAGGGATTTGGGGTGGCTGGGACATACCTGGCAGCTGCATGGGAGCACTGGGAGGCTGGAACCAGGAATTGCTGTCTGAGTCCCTCTGCAAGCAGCCCGTGCTGCCATCACCAGGAAATGCCAGCTGTTCCTTGGGGTGCTTTTGGGCTGTCAGTGGCCTGTATCCAGGCTGAAGCATCTCCAGGTGCCTGTTCAGAGCAGCCCCTGGCCCAGGAGCCACGGGCAGCCCTTGAGCCGTGTCCGTGCCAGCGCTGGCCGGGCACCCCAGCGCCATCCCCGGGACATGTGCTGGGCACAGCCCCTCCCCTGCAGAGCCCAAGGACAAGAGCTGCTGGGTCCCTTTCCGGGGCTCCTAGCCTCCTCCTGCCCCACATTCCCTGCAGCTGGGACACACACAAACACCAAGGAACATTGCTGGCAACGAGCAGGAGACACTGAGGCCTCTGTGCAGCTCTGGGCCACAAATACAGCCCCAGCTTCAGCAGCTGCCATCATTTTGACAAGGCTCACCTGCAGGAAATGCCCTCTGCCACTCTCCATAGGAACTTTGATCATGCAGCAAGGGAAGCCTCAGGACATGTTCTGCTCATTTCTCCATGCAAAGGGACATTGCAAGAGCAAATTTACAGATGCTGGGGGAATCCTAGAAAGGCCAGGAAAATCAGGGTTATGGGAAGAATTTGGTGCTGTCATGTTGGTTACCAGCCTGTTGTACCCTACAGCCATGGCAGGGGTTGGTGTGTAAAGCAGCTTTAGCAGAAGAGGAGCTGCAGTTGTTTTGCTGGTGCCAAGGATTCCCATCCTTGGGAGGTTCATGCTCATAATCCATAGAGTAGCTCAGTCAGTTGGAGCAGGGTCCTGGTAATGCTAAGGTTGTGAGCTCAATTCTCAAATGTACCATGTACTTGAGAGTCACATTTTTAGGATCCCTCTCAACCCAAATATAGTCTGTAATTTGGAAATAAATAGGAAAATTTTCAGCTGAATTTTAAGAGAAGAGGTTTTACCATTGCAGAGCATTTTTGAGTTGCAGAGCAAGGGGGAGGGGGAGCATCTCACCTGGCAGGTGTTGGAGAAGCAGCCCGAGTGGAACCGTGCCCGGCCCCGGCTGAGCGGCTCCTCCCGTGATCCAGCCCCGCTCGTTCCGCAGGGGTGCGGCGGGCAGGAGCCCCGGGGCTGTGCGGACACGGGGAAGGGGGAGCCGGGCGCTGCTCTCCGCTGAGGATTGCGGGGACTTCGCATCCCCGCGGGATGGGGGCACCGGGAGCGGCGGGATTTGGGGCTCCCAGGGTTGGCAGGGCGCTCCCCGTGCCCCGGCCGGTTCCAGCCACGATCCAGCGCCTGCACGAGGAGATTCCGCCGCCGTTCTCCGGGCGCGGTTCCCGGCAGAGCCCCGGCTCCCCGCGGCCGCAGTGGGATCGTGCCTGGAGTCCCATGGACGCTGCGGCCGGAGCAGGAGCGGCAGCGCCGGGCTCGGCCCCAGCGCCCGTCCGGGGCGGCTCCTGCTGCCCGCGGCGATCCCGGTCCCGATCCCGCCCCGATCCCGCGATCCGCACCCTGCCGGCCCGGGGAGAGGCGGCACCGCTCCGAACCCCCAGCGGACACCGCCAAAACCCAGAACCGGCCCCTGGTACCACCTGAGCACCTCGGGCTCCACGCAGCACCGGGAGCAGTCCCTGGGCTGGACTCGGCGCAGCGCTCCGGGTGAGGATCCCGCCCCATCCCGGGAGGAGCATTCCCGGATGGAGCGGGGCGGAAGCGGCTCGGCCGCCATTAAAGCGCGCGGGCGGGGCGGGGCCTGGGGGCGGGGCCTGCACGGGTGCGCGAGGACCCAGAGCGCATGCGCGGGGCGGGGCTGAGGGGATTTAAACGGCGGGGAGAGTCCAGGGGCGCCATTTGCTCTGCGACGCTGCTGGTGAGCGGAGTGGGCTCTCTTTGTATTTTCGTTTATGTTTCTTGTCTTCTATGTTTCTTTTACTCTACACCTCTCTTTTCTCCCTATTCTTCCTTTCCTCCCTCCCCCCCCATGCTCTTACACAGCCAACCCTACCTTGCAACTCTCTTTGTGATGTGGTTTTAGGGTATTTTTTAGGATTTTTTTTAAAGTGTATTTTTAAAATTTTTCTAGGTTATTGGGGGATTTTTTGAGGATTTTATATTTATTTTTGGGGCTGTTTTTAAGGGATTTTTCTTATTTTCTGTGGGCGTTGGGGATTTTTGGGGGTGTTTAAAGTCGGATTTTGGGGTTCTTGGTGTATGTTTTTTAGCTTGGGGGTTTTTTTATGTTTTTTTAAGGGGGTTTTGGGGGTTATGAAATGTTTTTACGGTTGTTTTAGGGTATTTTTTAGGGATTTTAAAATTTTTTTTAGTGTTTTAGGGATTTTTGAGGGTTTATGGAGAGGGTTGTTTTGAGGGGGGTTTTAAGGAAATTTTTGGGGGTTTTTTGGGGTTTAATGGGCTTTTGGGGGGTTTTGATTTTTGGGGGATTTGGAGATTTTTGTGGTCTTTTGGGTTTGTGTGGTTTCTTGGATTTTTTTTTCCTTCTTTTTGGATTTCTTTTTGGTGAGGTTTTTTCCAGTTTTTTCCGGATTTTTTTCTTTTTTGGGGGTGGGGGGGGAATTTGTTTCATTTTTAACATTTTTTATTTCACTTTTTCCCCACAGAATTTCCCTCCCTGGGTCAGTATTTAAGTGCTGCTACAAGGAGATGCTGGAGGGCACTGAGACCCCTGGGGACCCCCCGGGACACTCAGGGGGAAGAGCCCAAAAATTTTAGGGACGTTACCCCCTAAATCATTAACTCCCACCAGAACCTTCCCCTGTGTCTGGAGTTTTTGGGAATTAATTCAGAATTTTCTGGGGAGTTTTTGGGCATTTGGGGAGGTGGGAGCACCTTAAAAACTATAAAAAAAGGGATTTGGGGAAAAGTTTTGGGAATTTCACCACAAAATGGTGAAGCAAGCCCCAGAAATTGACATAGGACGAGGTGGTTTTAGCCAAAATCTGTGATTTGGCCTCAAAATCTCCCAGAATTTGGGGAATCGCCTCAAAAATCCACCTCTGGGATTTTTGCTCTGTCCAGGGGGGGGCTGCAGTTTGGGTTGTGCACCTGTACTATATAGTATAAGGTATATTGGGGAAAAAGACTTTGAAATACATTTGTTGTACTTAGAAACATTTCCTGAATAAGAACTTTTGTGCAATATATTACTGGACAGTAATAGAAGACCTGAAAATCATAGTTCAGTTTATATTCAGAAATAAGATTTGAAGGACACTTTGTTACTGCCAGGCAAAAAAGCATAATAGAATTATCCTGCCTTTAAAATACATATTATAAAAATATTGATATCTAAGTGCTTTTTTATCAAATCTGTAGCAAAGATAATATTCCACACAAGTGAACCATTAAATAATCACAAGGCATCAAAAGTAGATACAGCTTTTGCTATGTGCAAAGCCAGTTATTTCTCAAGTTGCCCCAGTTTTATATTTGACGAAGAAAAGCAACAAATTAAAATGTTATCATTTCAACAGAAGAGATTAATCGTGTGTTTATTGCAAAGTCCTTGGAAAGAACAGTAATTCAAGAAGGTCTTGGTGTGCTCTGTGGCAACTCCTGTCATATTTCTAAGTGAACTGCATAGAGCACTCAGTAATGAATGTAATTCTTTCCTTGGCCATTTAGAGGTTATTCTACTTTTCCTTTTATCTGGGTATTATAGGCTCAAGTATACTTGCTGCAATAAAGTGCCTTGAAAGCAGTTTAGCAATGGTATTTCCATGCTCTTGAATACATCCAACAGCATATGCATGCCTACAGGAGATCAATAAAGGTTTTAGGATCCAGTTCTCTTGAGATATCCATGCAAAGGATGTCCATGGACTTAGCAACTCACTATCAGATTAATTCTAAAAATGTCTGTAGTATAATTTTATGAAAAGAAAGTGACCCATCTATAGTGCCATGAGATCTGAACTCAGGACTCCAATCCTGTCATACTACACCAACATTTTCCTTAAAGCAAGTGCCAGGATGGAGAATTAATGTCAGAAGAGAAGTGTCATAGAAAAATGCTGCACTGGGGGATTAAACAAATAGAGGGAGGCAAGGAAAGCCTTACAGGAAGCCCTTCCTTTGTGTAAAGGCTGTGATCCTTCTCAACTTCCACTGAAATTGCTGTGGTTGTGCTTAGGACTTTTCAGGAGCAAACCCCAAATGTGTTCTCACCAGCTTTCCCACAGCACCAAGCTCTCCTCCAAACCCATAATATGTGTGCAGATCACACATTGCTGCATCATTAGCAGCAGCACTGGCTTATGGAAAATATTTCTATCCTTAACCCAGCTGGCTTCAAAGAAAGTGAATTTCTGTAGCAATAGAGCATTTCTCTCCCCTAGTAAAGTCAGAGGACTCCTGATGCAATGTAGCAGCATCTACCTACAGAGCAGTAGAGATCTAATGGGACTTGTTAAATTTTCCACACATCAAGTGTAATTTAGTTGTGGTTTTTGAAGGCACAAGCTTTTCTAGCTTGGTATACGCTCAAAATACAGATCTTTTTCAAGAGATATTTTTCTCCTCTTGAAATATCAATCAAATTATTAAAGTGAGACAGATGCTGTAGACAGCTGTGAGAACACCTACCTGGTTACAGATGATCACAGAGAGCAAATATTTCAGCACTTTCACTGGTTGCTCTTCTGGAATAGAGTGTTGCTGGTGGTAAGACTGAAATATTGTATTGCCTTTTACTGACAAGATGTAAGTTCCATTTCCATGGGCTCATTTCACATATGTATTCTTGCACATGTAGAATTTTTTATCTGGTGTTTATTTTTGCATAGTTGGATTGAATTTGCTACATAAAGAACAATTTCAGCTATTTTTAGCAGAGGAAAGCCTGTTTGGGTTTCAGCAGAATGATAAGACAAGCATGCTTTAAATTCTCTTTGCAATTACATCCTCTACAAAAATAGAGCAGGTAAACAATAGTCTAATTACTACAGATAATAAATGAGAATTTAGGAAGACACATGGAACTAAATCTGTCATATTTTTCATTGTGCTACCATAAAATTAGAGAGCACAGGTGCTCTTGAAAAAGATATTTGGGAAATGTTAATGTTCAGTGATGCACAAAGATGAATAGCTGGGATTTGTGGTGGTGTTATGCTGCACTGCAATTTCAAGTAATGGTGCAATAGCACCTGTTCACAAATTCCAGTATGTTTTCTTGTATTACAGAGAACTTGTACATGTGTGCATCTGCAGTTCTAAGTTCTGTTATCTGAACAGAATTACCAATGTCTTCTTTATTAGGAATATTTCTGAGAACTACTCAAAAGTGTGGAGCAGTAGAATTGTCCTTTACACCGCATTCACCTGAATATCCTCCATGATAGGCCATTAATAAATTCCAGGATTTTCCAGGTTAGTTCTCTTATCAGCACATTGTATCAATCCACACTTCAAATTATTTCTTTTCTTTCCTTAGTTTGTTTTGAAGTAGTGAGGGGGCATACTTTCAGGTATGCATTCACTAAGCACTACTTAGAAAAAAATGGATTTTTTAATGTTGGCCATTATTGATTAAAATATAATTTGTACTGTAAATGTTTGACCTCACTAGGCTACGAAACTCTGTGACATCTGGGGTTCTATTTAGTGAGAATTTTCCTGAACAGGCAACGAAAACAACTGACTGCAATGACCCACAGAGAGTGCAAAGGAGGCCTTAAGAAAGAGTGTGCCTTGAATGAAGTGACTCCACTGTGGGAGGAAAGACAGTACTGTGGATTTAATTAGCATAAGCAGCTTGATAACCAAGATGCCTTGGCAAAGACAAACGGAGCTTTGAAGACTCCATGAAGATTGGATCAAGACTGGTGACAGAAAAGTAGAATGAATCAAATAGAAATGTTGCAAAATGTGTAAGCTTGTTAGTGTGATGTTTAACCCAATCAATGTGGTAAAAAATTACCAGCTTTCCTAAAAATGGTATATAAGCACATGTAGCTGAGAGTAAATTTGGATTCTGATCAGCAGTCAGTAGACCCCCTCTCTCTCCCAGTCGTTGATTCTCCAGTGCTGAGCGCTGCCGTGCCGGACACGCTGGATCTCCAGGAGGAGCTGGAGCCCAAGGCAGCAAAGTGGCACCATTGACATTGCCAATGCATTTTTCTCCATTCCTTTGGCAGCAGAGTGCAGGCCTCAGTTTGCTTTCACCTGGAGGGACGTGCAGCACACCTGGAACCGACTGCCCCAGGGGTGGAAACACAGCCCCACCATCTGCCACGGGCTGATCCAGGCTGCACTGGAAAAGGGTAAAGCTCCAAAACATCTGCAATACATCAATAACATCATTGTGTGCAGGAACACGGCAATAAAAGTATTTGAGAAAGGAGAGAGGATCATCCAGATTCTGCTGGAAGGAGGTTTCCCCAGTGAGAAGAGCAAAGTCAAGGGACCTGCCTGAGAGATCCAGTTCCTGGGAGTAGAGTGGCAAGATGGACAGAGCCAGATCCCCACTAGAATGATTAATGAGATCATCACAGTGTCTCCACCAAGCAGCAAGAAGGAAACACAAGCTTTCCTAGGGGCCGGGCACCACAATTCTAGAGTCAAAGTTACATAAAGTCTGAAGCAAACTACACGCACAAAAAAACAACAAAAAAAACCCCAACAAAATCTTAGTACCTATAATAAGAAAGTTTGAGCCACCTCAATAGAAATTATTCACAAAAGCACAACTCCTCCTGGTACCCTGACTCCTGGTGCTGGGGTGGATGTTTAAAGAAAAGGCTCCTCTACCCACCACGCTACCCACACCACATGGAGCCCATGGATTGCTCTCATCACACAGCACGGCCGGATTAGAAACACAAATCACCCTGAAATTTTAAAAACAATCAAAACCGGCCAGAGGATAAAAACTTTAGTCTCACTAACAAAAAGGAGCAGAAACAAGTAACCCAGGCTAAAAAGCTCCACCATACAACCAACTACCAGCACAAGAAACACGCTGTGCTCTTGTCACTGACAGTTTCTGTCTCATGGTTGAGATGAACCAGAAGTGGAAAGTGGCCGCAGGGAGCCCCACACGACGAGTCACACAAGCTACTGAAGGAGAAGGTGAATCAAGTGCACTTGCTGAACTCAAAGCCATTCAGCTGGCCCTGGACACTGCTGAAAGAGAGAACTGGCCAAAGCTCTACCTTTATACTGAATCATAAATAGTAACCAATGCTCTGTGGAAATAGCTAGAAAGGTAGAAAAAGGCCAGCTAGCAACATAAAGGAAAACCAATTGAGGCTGCTGATGAGAGGAAAAACATTGCCACTCAGAGAAACTCTCTGTAAAAGTCCATCATGTAGACAGCCACGTCCCCAAAAGCCAGGCGAATAAAGAACAGTAAAACCAGGAGCAAGTCGATCAAGCTGCAAAAATTAAGATCTCACCAATAAATTTAAATTAGCAACAGAAGGGAGAGTTGTTCCTAGCTCAACAGGCTAATACTGCCTCAAGCCATCAAGGCAAAAATGCCACCTGTAAGTAGGCACAAAACTGAAAAGCAGATTTAACTATAAATTGCATTTCTCAAGTTATCCATAACTCTAAGACGTGCTAAAATCAAGCAAGCCAAACTGATAAAGCCTCTCTAATATGGGGGGCAGTATTTCAAATATAAGTATAAAGAAGCCAAGCAAATGAACTACATCACACTGCCTCAAACCCCCCAAGGCAAGTGCTACGTGATCACAATTGTAGAAGCCACCACTAGATCATTAGAAACCCACCCTGTACCTCACACTACTACTCAAAACACCGTCTGAAGCCCAAAAAAGCAAGTCCTATAAAGACACAGCACCCCTGAGAGAATCCTCAGACAACAGGACCCATTTCAAGAACAGCCTTAGAAACACCTCAGCCAAAAACCAGGATAATGAATAAATAGATCATATCCCTTATCACACACCAGCTGCCAGCAAAGTTGAACTGTACAACACACTACTTAAAATTACCCTAAAGGCACTTGGCAGGGAAACATCCAAAAAATTGAGAAATGAACTTAACAAAAGCCACCTAAATAGTCAACACCTGAGAGTCCATCACTCAAGCAAGTCCTGCCCAGTCTGAAGCCTTGCACACAGTGCATGGGGATAAAGTGCCTGTAGTACACATAAAAGGTATTTGAAGACTGTTTAGATTAGGCCCACCTCAAGCAAAGGCAAACCAATCCTGTACAATTGTTTTTACGCAAAAACCTTGTTAAACTTAGTAGGTAATGCAGAAAGATAAAGTAACCTATTGAGGACCACAGAAAAACCTAATCTTAAGTGAGAACTGTGTGTAAAGTTTCACTGTGGATAAAAATATATAGCAGAGTTGAAAGAAGGTGTTAATTAAGGTAGGATGCAGATGGCAACAGAATAAGGAGTAGATCATGTCTTAAGTTTCAACAAATGATGCAAGCAGAAGTATACATTCCATCACCATCTGCTGAAACCAGGTGGAGCAGGGCTCCTTATCTCTTCCATGCCCCATCCCTCACAACTCCTCCCCACAAGGAGTTATACCTTATGGGAGATGCCCCAGCCAAGGAGAAAAGCCAAGTATTTCCTACCTAAATAAAATCTGAAATTTGAAACATCAGAGCAACCTTTCCCACTGAATTCACAAAAGAAGACCAGGCCTATCTTCATGACCACCAGATGTTAAAAAAGTAACTACACCCTTCCCCAAAATCATTGCTTCAACAAAACCACATCTGTCTCTCCAAGAAAACTACAGGTACCATTATTCAGACTGTAACAAACACCCTGAGAAACAGGGTTACAAGTTGCATTCTGACCTTTCCATTGTTTTGGTCTTTGTATTACTATACTTTTATTTTCATTTTCCCAGTGAAAAACTGCTATTTTAAATCCCATATCTTTGCCAGGGAGCTCCTTAATTTCCCAGTCATATTAATTTAGAGGGAGGGAGTTTACATTTTCCATTTCAAGAGAAGCTCCAGAGCTCCTCAGCAGACACCTGTCTGTCAAACCAAGACAGTGCCCTGCTGCAGCTCCATCCCCATGGCAGGATCCGCGCTGGATGATCCCCAGGGACCCCCGGTGGGCAGAGCCCCCCTGAGCCCTGGTGCTGCTGATCCGTGTTGGGAAGACACTTGGCTGGGGCTCCACACCCTTCCCCGTGGCCTGGATTTTCTCTGCATTTCTCTTTGTCCTTCCCAAACACCCAAAACCAGGGTAAAAATAGAGATGTGAAATAACGATCTGCTTGGGGACACGGGGGGATCTTCCAGGGGATGCGGGGGACGCTCGGTTCCAGGGATTTGAGGGGTCCTGGGAGGGACCTGGGGGTTGCTCAGGGCGTTGGGCACCCCAGTTCCAGCGGCTCCGGCTGCGCTGGGATAGGAGGAGGAGCGGGAAGAGACGGAAATGAAGCAGCGGGAGGAAGAGGAGGGACACAGGAGGAGCGGCAGGAAGAGGAGGAGCGATTTTGGAACCACGCGCGCTTCTTTCTCCCGTCCGCACAGACCGCAGTGTCCCCCGGGAGCGGCAGAATCGCCCCCCCAAGAACCCTGAGGTGAGCGGGGACGGGGAGCTCACCCCAAATCCATCATGGGGGGCGCCGGGAGGGTTTTACTTTGCGTTCAGGGGATGTTTGGATCTTGCAGGAGCCCAAAGGCGATCGGGAAATGCCCCTGGCCGGATCTTGGGTGCTCCTATGTGGGATCGCCCGGTATTGGCGGGGACGTGGCGATATCGGCTCTGGGGATCCCCGGCAGAGCCGGGGGGGAAGGCGGGAGCCCCGGAGCGGGGAGAGCGCAGAGGGGCGATCCCGGAGCCGGGGGACCCCCGGCAGCCTGGAGGGGTGCGGGAGGTTGGTGCTGAGCGGGCTCCGGGCCCCCGAGGCTGAAAGGGGCGCTGACTGCTCCAGCTGCCCTTGGGCAGCGCCACCATCAAACCCAACGCGCTCAGCCCTTGTTTTCCCCCAAACCAGGATTTCCCAAACCTTGGCTGCATTGAGGAGGAGGAGGCCATGAGGACGAGGTCGATGGCTCTGGAGCCCCAGGCAGGTGAGGAGGAAGTCAGTGCCCCTTTCCCCCTGTGTCCTGCTCCATCTCCCAGCCCAGCACGGCCCCGGCTGCAGCACAGCCCTGGGGGGATCTCCTTGCCCTTGCCTCTGGCACGGAGGCAAATCCCATCCTCTACCTGTCCTTACTCCCCCAGACAAGGAGCTGAGCACGGACAGCAGGGAGGACAAATCCCCGCGGCACAGCCTCGGGCAAGAGGCCGTTTGCAGCGGCTCCACGGCGCAGGAATGCAACGGGGAGGAAAAGCCCCGCAGATCCCGCAGCAGGAGGGGCTGCAAACGCACAGCCCGGGGATCCCAGCAGGAAAGAGCCAGCCCGGGCCGGGGAGGCGGCCGGAGCTCGGAGCTGGGGCTGCGTGAGCAGCTTCACCATGGGGAGAAGCCCCACAAGTGCCTGGAATGTGGGAAGGGCTTCAGGTGGAGATCAGAGATGATCAGACACCGGAGAATCCACACAGGGGAACGGCCCTACGAGTGTGGGGAGTGTGGGAAGAGATTCTTCCAGAGCTCACACCTGACTGTGCACCAGAGATCCACACTGGGGAGAGGCCCTACGAGTGTGATAAATGCAGGAAGAGGTTTGAGAGCAGCTCCAGCCTTCTGAGGCACTATCGCACTCACTGGGATGAGAGGCCCTTCTGCTGCTGCGACTGCGGGAAGGGATTCAAGCGAAACTCCCACCTCGTCACTCACCAGCGCATCCACACCGGGGAGAGACCCTACGAGTGTCCCGAGTGTGGGAAGAGCTTCTCCAGGAGATCTCACTTGACCAGACACCAACGGAGTCTCCACTGAGAGAAGCCCTGCGAGTGCCGTGAGTGCAGGAAAAGCTTTGTGCTGGCTCCCTGTGGCCTGGATTTTCTTTGCATTTCTCTTTTTCCTTCCCAGACACCCAGTACTGGGGTAAAAATGAAGACATTGAACTAAGACATGCCTGCAGACACAGGGGGATCTTCCAGAGGATGTGGGGGACCCTGTGTTCCAGGGACTTCAGGTTTCCTTGGGGGTTGCTCAGGGCTTGGGCACCCCAGGCCCAGCGGCTCTGGCTGCACTGGGAGATGCTGACGGAGGTTCTGGGGCAGCTGATCAAGGACCCCCTGCCCTGACACCCTCCCCGTTTCCCCCTGACCCGGCTCCCACTGTCCCCTGTCCAGGATCCTCCTCTCCCCACTGTCACTACTCTTGCCCCCAGCCCATTCCTGTCTCACACCACTCCTGCCCCTGTCCCAGTTCAGATCCCATTCCTGGTATCA
Source organism: Erithacus rubecula (assembly GCF_903797595.1). Classification (NCBI taxonomy): domain Eukaryota; kingdom Metazoa; phylum Chordata; class Aves; order Passeriformes; family Muscicapidae; genus Erithacus; species Erithacus rubecula. Next base: position 15,640 of record NW_027635923.1, read on the forward strand.
TTCCCTGTACTGTATTCTCTGCCTGGTTACCGTTCACATATTCCCAGTCCCATATTCCCTGTCCTGTTCCCCATCTAGTATTCCTGATCCCAGTCCCATTCCCATATTTCCATTTCTATATTATTTCCAGTCCCCTTCCCATATTCCCATTCCCAATCCTGTTTCCTTATCCATATGTCTGTTCCCTGTCCCATATTCTAAATCCCCATCCCATAGTTTCTTTCCAATTTCTATTTCCATATTTCCTGTTCTATTCCCATATTACCATTCCCTGTTCCTGTTTTCATTTGCCTTCCAATTTCCCTTTCCCAGTCCCCACTCTGTCCCTGTCCCCATTCCTGGTTGCTGGAGAGTGGAACAGAGAAGCCTCTCTGACTCCCTTTGAGAGAGAACAGTATGCAAGAATTAAATTTAAAATATTTTGAGAAATTAAAATACAGGAAACCACACAGATATTAAGTAGAATTCTAAGTTTTAGTATAAGGAATTAGAAATATTAAGTAGCATAGATTTTAAGTAGAAGTATAAATCTTAGTGTGAAGTACATAGAAATATGTTTTAAATACCATAAAAAGTAAAAGCCATACAATCTCCCATAAAATAGTGGCTGTATTGAGACAAGAAAAACTTAGTTCTAGATAAAATAAAATTAGTGTAGGAATATTTTATACATTCTTCACATAAAACAGGCCATATGCACAAGTTATATGTAAACTTCAGTATTACGGAATTCTAATAGGTTTAGGAGAAATTCGTCAGGTTCATGATTTTGGTTCATTGGGTAATTTCTCAATAAAAATCCGTGTGTTGGAACCAGAGCTCTCTCTCCTCCTCTCTCATCGCTCTCTCTTCTGCCACCACCATCATCATCACCACTACCAGCACGTGACAGAAGAAGAGGAGGAAGATGAAGAAGAAAAGATCAGAAGAAGAAAGGCCAGGGAGCATCTGCCTCTGGAGACTCTGCACCAGCCGCAGCTTCGACCTCTTGCAGCAGAGAGCTGCTCCTGCTTCCATCGGGACTTTATGGCAGAGAGATTGAACAGGGACTGGAGAGCCTTGGGCTCTTTGCCTTTGGAGCCTGACGTGCCTTGACAAGAAACAACTTTACAGCAGCCAGCAGCTGCTCTGCTCTGGGAAGATCTAAAGCCACAACCAATCCCCACAGCCGGTGCCAGTCCCGGTGCCGTTCCTGAGGGCGCCTCTGCCACGGGGGCCTGAGGGCTCCACAGCTCGGGCTGCCTGTGCCACACGAACCCTTCAGCCCTGCTGCTGCCCTTGGCCAGCTGCAGAGAGCACAAGGCTTTGGGCATTGCTCACAGGCCCCCAGCTGGCCACAGCAGCCCATCCTGCCAGCAGCCCTGGGCTCAGAGCCCTCCCTCCTGCTGGGGCCGTGCAGGGGCCATGGGCCTGCCCCAGGCTCCTGTTCTGCCCCAGGAGCAAGGCTGCAGCTCCAGCCTTTGTGCCCTGGGCCGCAGCAGCCCAGGGCAGGCCCAGCTGCAGAGCTCCCAGCCCCGATGGGCTTCACTGCAGCACTGCTGAACACTGATCCCCATCCCAGATTTGCTCTCCGCTTGCTGCTTCCACATTCCCTCTCCTGTTCCCATATTTCCATCCCCAGTCCCATTTCCAGTCCCTGTCCCCATTCCCACTCCCTGTCCCCTCTCACCGGATGCCGTCGCCATCGCTCTCTTGCCCCTCACGGCTCTCACGTGACCGCAAAAACCCCGCGCTGCTCTCGCCCACCAATCCCAGCACGCGATCGCTCCTGGATTTGCATAACCACGCCCTCTGGCCACGCCCACAACTCTGGTCTCAGCTACCGCCGGCTGCAGCCGCCTCTGGGCGCTCTTTGCTCCCAGTTCCATCCCAGTGCTCCCAGTAAGAGCGGCACTGTCAGGGAAAGCGCTCCCAGTTCCTTCCCAGGGCTCTCAGCATCGCTGCCGCTGCTCTCGCTGTCATTCCCAGTGCTCCCAGTATCACTCCCAGCGTCGCGTGGCCTTCACCCCCTCTAGCACCCCCCACGGCAGGGCACGGCTGCCTCTGGGTGTTGGCACCTGCCCGGGCCGGGCTGGGAGGGGTGCAGCAGAGGGAAGAGAAGCAAGAGAAGCAGCAGGAGGAAGAGGAGGAACACAAGAGGAGCAGCAGGAAGAGGAGGAGTGTTTTTGGAACCAGTCCCTTCTTCATCCTGACCACTCAGGCCGCAGCTCCCCTGAGTCTGGCCCCATCATCAGTGACCCCAGGTGGGCAGAGCCCCGCTGAGCCCTGTTGGGAATGGATCCCAGCTGGACACTGATCTGGATGGACACCAGACCATGGATCCCAACTGGACACTGGTCTGGATGGACACCAAGCCATGGATCCTAAATGGACACTGGTCTGGATGGACACTCTGCTGCCTCTGATCCGTGTTGGGAAGATCTGGCTGTGGTTCCACATCCTCCTGGCTCCTCTTGGGCACTTGGACACATCCACAGACCAACATCAGAAATCCATTGTGGAGTGCACATTTGTCGTCTTCTGACCTGAGAAAAATCTCACTTTTTGCATCTTGTCATGGCATCAAACAACGCTGAATAACTTTGGAGATCTTCTCCAGCCTAAATTCTCCATTTTAATTGTCTCTGGCCCACGGGCCTCTTCCACGACTGAATGGGGAGGGATTAGATGAAAACCCCATGATTCTGGAGACACTGGGTGGAAATCCCTTCACAAAAGGTTCTTCACATGGATGCTCTGCCTGCTGGGACATATAAATCCTTTTGTTCTGATCTTGAAATGTCAAGGTATCTGTTTAAAAAACTTTGAAAGTTCTGAAAGTGTGGTAAAAATAAAGATGTTGAACTAAGGCATGGATCGGGACGTGTGGGGGGACAGTGACAATGGTGGGGACATGGGTGGGGACATGGGGGACATAGATGGAGACATGGGGGACATAGGGACATGGCTGGGGACATGGGAGACATAGGGACATGGATGGGGACCTGGGGGACATAGGGAAATGGATGGGGACATGGATGGGACATGGATGGGGACATGGCATGCATGTGGATATGGTTGGACATGGGTGGGGACATGGCAGGACATGGATGGGCATGGATGGGGACATGAGGGAACATGGATGGGACATGAGGGACATGGGTGGGGACATGGCAGTACATGGATGGGACATGGATGGGGACATGGGGGACATGGATGGGGACATGGATGAACATAGATAGGGACATGGGAGACATGGATGGGGACATGGATGGGGACATAGTAGGACGTGGGGACATGGGGGACATGGCCATGGATAGGGACATGAGAGACATGGATGGGGACATGGATGGACATGGATGGGAACATGGGGGACATGGGTGGTGACATGGGGGACATGAATGGCAACATGGGGGAAATGGCCGTGGATGGGGACATGGCAGGACATGGATGGGGACATGGCAGGACATGAATTGGACATGGATGGGGATATGGGGGACATGGTGGGACATGGACATGGATGGGGACGTGGGCGTGTAAGAATCGGTCTGAAGTTTTCTCTGATCTGCCTCAGAACCATCATCAGACACTGGGCCCTGAGATTGCACCACTTGCCCTGACCCGGAGCTCCGGCCTGGCCCAGGTGGATGCTGGTGGGCCAAGGGCTGTTTGTAGCTGTGCCTGGTGCTTGTCATGGTGCTGCAGGGTGCTGGTTATCACACCCTGTCCCCCCTGCATCATGGGGCTACGATCTCCACACACAATAGTCCATAAATCTCCCCACCTTTTGGCCAGAGGCCACTCGCTTTGGAAAAAGACTATAAAAAGTGACTTTCCCCGAACTGGCTTTGAGATCTCTTTCTCCCCAATGGATTGAAGATGCATCTCGTCTCATCTTGTCTCATCGGAGGCCACGAGGATGCGTCCCGTCTGTTGGTAGCTATATCCCATCCTTTCTCCCTCTCTCTCCCCATTTTACTTCATCCCTCTCTCTCTCCCTCTCTCAAAACTTGATTGTTAGCACACAATAAACTGCATTACTGCTTTCTGCTAAACAAACCTGAGTCTCTTGCTTTTGTCTTTTGCACCCTGGGGTTGAACGAACCATCACGACTCCCGCTCGGTTTGAGCGGATCGTGACACTCCTGGGCCAAGGCCCCCTGAGCTGACCAGGAGCCCAGACCTGCACTCCCAATGACAGGGCTCTGCACAAAAGTGTCCATGCCAAACAGGTCAGCGAGTTTCCCTGGGAACAGAGGCACCCAGGCTGGGTGGGACTGTTGATATGCTGGGGGGTAGAAAGTGTCTGCAGAGATACCTGGACAGGCTGGACCATGGGCTTGATACCGAAATAACGAGAAAAAGAACTAATGTAGATATAGCAATAGCAGTAGTTATGCTAAGGCTTAGAAAGCAGCAGTTCACAAGCAGGCCCTGGGAAACAGGCCCGGGAATGTACTAAGAACTACAAACTAATAATTAAAGGATCTAGTAGAGCATGCAGAACACGATGAAATAATAAACGATAAAGGTTATGTATAATCAATGATAAAGGGTTCTGGTGGTGGGAAGACAAGCAAGGGGGATTAAAGGGGGGTAGCCTACAGTTTTGAGTAGACAAGCATGTAGAATTTATGACTTTTAGGAATAATATCTACAAGATTTATGTAGCTGTATTGTCTTGAAGAATGTGTACTTCTGTACTTAGAGCACTTTGTAAAAGGATATAAAAACCTGACGAAAAAGGGGAACTGCGGGCTCTGACTTTGGACGCTAGTCCTCAGACCCCACGGCCCTCAATAAAGCACCGCACTAAACAACTCTGTTGTTTCGTGTCTCTTCTTCACTGTCGGGCAACAGGCTGAGGTCACCTGTACAAGGTTCAACAAGGTGAAGTGCCCCATGCTGCACTTCGGCCACAACAGCCATGGGAGGCTCCAGGCTGGGGGCAGAGTGGCTGGAAAGCCACCCAGCTGAAAAGGTCATGGGGTGCTGTTTGGCAGTGGATGAACATGAGCCAGCGAGTGCTCAGGTGGCCAAGAAGGCCAAGAGCATCCTGTTTTGGGATATGCTTTAGTGGTGGCCTTGGCTGTGTTAACGGCCTCAGGTTATTAGAGAGATTCTCTGGTCTTGAAAGGGTTTTCCAATGGAAACAGTTCTGCAGCTCTAAACCTCCATTCCTTGTTTTCAAGGATGCAGTCCTAAATAGACCTGCATTTGTGTTTTTAAGGAATTTAGCATCTCCCTTTCCTTGAAAGTAAAGGGAACCAGGCTTTAAATGCTCTTAAAATAATTTCATTCCTTGATCTTCAGCTGTGCATTTGAATTGAGGTGCTTTTGTGCAGAAAGTTTGGACCGTGAGATAAATGCAGGAAATTTAGCTGCGATGGCACTTGTTCTATCTTATTTTCTGCTTCCTTTCCCCATGGGTAGCAAATTTGGGAGTATTTGTCTTGTGCTTAGAGTTCTGGCTCAGACTTGCTCACAGAAGTGTTGTAAAATCTTATCTGTTGATGCTTGGCTAGCAAGTAACAGACATGGCTCAGCTGAGGCCCTATTAGCAGGCCATGAAAATGGCTCGTCTGAGGATTCAGGGCAAGAATCTAGCTGCTAAACTGCACGTATTAGCAAGGTCAGACAATAGAAGCCTATTAATAAAGTTGATACTACTACAGCTAAAGGATGTGAGAGAAGGAAGAGATGGTTAGTTTGTTGCTATATAGAGAATAGATGCAGTTAGGCTTGCTGCTAAAAAGCACGTATACAGACTTAGCTAAAAATGCAGAAGGAGTGGTCATCTCACACTTAAAAGAGCCAATAGTAGGAGAGGCGTATGTACCTAAAACCAATGAAATTATGCCAAATATGCCTAAGTCATTATATTTTGGATTATAAATATAGATGGTGCCTTTAATAAATCGAACTATGCTTTATCAATCACACTGATTGGTTGTGTATTTCCCTTGCTGAACTTCCTCCACACTTATCTACTCCTTTCTCCAGAAAAAATCTTGCCGACTGGTAGGAACTGCTAGAGACAAGGCTTTCAAACCAGTCCCCAGTACAATTAACCCAATGTCCCTGCTTAAATCCATGTATGCTTGTATTAGAAGGAGTGAACTATTCTAACTCCCCTGCCCCCTCCCTTTTTTTTTTTTTTTTTTTAGTAGCTCTTTGGGCAAGTCCTGTATGCCATTCCAAGTCTTTGTTATCAAATGTGTGGAGTGATGTTGCTGCTGTAGCAGCACCCTGAGTTCAGTGGGAACAACTCCAGAGCACTGGGTGCCACAGCAGTGGGCACGGTGAGAGACTCGCCTCCACTGCCATGGCCATCCAGCCACAGGGAGAGCAGCTGCTGGGGCTGCCCCCATTCTGCCAACAGCAGTCTGCCCCCAACATGTGGACTGTGTGGCCATGATTTTGGCAGAATGCGGAAAATGCATTGTTTGAAGGTATTTTCATGTTTTCTAACATCACCTGACCTGGAGCAGCTTGGTAGGCAGGATGCCCTGTGGGCAGGAGCCATGGCAGGGATGGGTGGCTGTCACTTGCACTGGCAGTGTCATTTTTCCAGGCAGGCTCCTGATACAGCTGCAGGGGAAGGCACCAGCTGCTGAATCAGGCCCAGGGAGCAGCAGCAGCAGCAGCACATTGAGGAGACCCTCATCTGCAAAGAGCCCCTCACCCCCTTTGCTCCCCCATGGCAGCACAAGGTGATTCCACTGCAGGTGCAGGGCTGCAGCAGACTGGAGACTCCTTCAGGCAGGACTTGCTGCAATCTCGTTCCTGCAGCTGTGCTGGGAGGATGTTGGCTGCAGCAGGGGTGTCCACGCCTGGGAATGCTGCTCGGCTCAGGGAGGCAGAGTGTGCACAAAAGCTGCATTCAAAGCACTGATCGTGAGCCCCCTGAGCCACTGGCAAGTGCAGCAGCTCTTCCTAATTCTGTGCAAGTGAGAGCTCAGCCTTGGAGCCTGTCCCTGGGAACAGGGAAACACTCTGAGTATTGTTCTGAATTTTCAGGGACAGTCAGAATGAGAATTGTTTTGAGCTGGTGTTGCAGTGTTGGGTTTGGGTGTGTCTGCAGGAAAGAAAGCAGGAATAAACCCCTGCCACAATGAAGGAGAACCTTTGAATGGCCAGTTTCCACCCTACAGATACACTGATTATATTTGCCCACTAAATACTGGGGGCAGTGAATGAAGAGTGAAAAGCTTCTTTGAGGAGGTAGGAGAGATGAGACATGAAGAAATAATTTTGCTGATGCAGGAAAAGGGATCAGACCCACTGGTCCCTTGGCTCATGCTCAGTTCTACCAAATCAAGCATGATTCGTTTTAACCTCTCTGTTGGAGATTATTTCAGAAAAACCTGCTCCGTGCTATTTCCATTAAGAAAATTTTGAATTGTCAGGAAGCACTAAGATCAGAAATATTTTGAGGCAAATCCTGTTTATGTTGTGCTTCACTGTCTCTGCAATAAAGAAAGCAGGGAATAAACCCCTGAAGCAATGAAGCAGAGCAAAGGTGGAACATTTGGATGGTCAGTTTGTTTCCTAGTGATATTGGCCAACTAAATTCAGGGGTCATATTCTGGGGGGGGTGCAATGCTTCTTTTAGTGCCAACACCTGGATGTGTCCCAGCACTTTATTTGCTGTGAAGAGAAATAAACAAAATCCCCAGCCAACAAGCTGCAGCCCAGAACTGTGTTACATAGCATAGGCTATGAAGATTGTTATAGTATAGGCTCTGAAGATTGTTATAGTATAGGCTCTGAAGATTTTTTTAGTATAGGCTATGAAGATTGTTATAGTATAGGCTCTGAAGATTGTTAGAGTATAGACTTCAAAGATTGCTTTGGCATAGGCTCCAAAGATTGTTACTGTAAACACTCTGAAGATTGTAAGTGAATAGACTTCCATGTAAATACCTTCTATAGATTGTTTCATTATAAGGATTCTTCTAAATAAACATGTTCTGAAAATGTTTTTATGATCTTTATTAAATAAATACTATTTCTTTTTAAAACCCCACTTCTCTTTGCAATTTGCAATCTCTACACCATTTGTGCATCGTTTTCACATCCCATTTCCTTCCTGCTCAACATCAAGCCCAGGGACAGCAGCACTGCTCTTCTCTCTTTGCCTACAAGTAGATATTCTCAAACCTGACTGCAAAAAGACCTCGAGCCACCTCCCTGATCTCACAGCTGAGCCTCTCTGGAGTTGGAATATAAGGAGTATAAGGAATATAAGGAATATAAGGAATGTTTATCTGAACCATAATCACTTGCAGAGAAAGGAAGTGCAGCTGCTGAGGCACTGAGAAGCTGAGGAACATTCTGTGCCCTGAGCAGGTTTGGTGGCTTTGCTGCAGGGCCACTCCTGTCAGAGCCCCCTCTCTGCTGGTGACAGCTTTGCTCTTGGGGACACGAGCCCAGGAACATGAGCAGGGCCCAGTGCTGGGCCAGTGGGACCCCTCTGTGCACAGGGACCCCCAGCCCTGTGGCCATGCCAGAACCCCCAGAAACACCAACTTCTGGCAGCTGTTTGCTGCCTGCTCTTTCCAGAAACTGAACCATCCCCTTCCTTTCCCATCCCAGGAAAATTCCACCTCTACCTCAGCCATAGATCATTTCCTACACCTCAATGAAGAGAAATGTTCTTCTGGACTTCCTTCACCAAAAACACCCCCACAGCCCCAGAAGAGATCCCAGGGCTATTGTTAAACCTTCCTCAAACACTGCACAGCACCCAGGACCATCAGCCTCCCATCTCTGTGGTTTAGGCTCCCTGCACTGCTCCTCTTCATCTCCTCCTCCTCCCTCCACAACTTTGGGAAGCACAGAGCTCCCAGGCTTTGGTAATTCCCAAGGCCAGTGCTGTCCATGGGGTGTTGGACACCCCCAGAGCTGATGCCCCCTGTGGTCACAGTGAAGGTGTTTGGCTGCCACAGGAAGCCACAAAGCTGCTGAGGGTACTAGAGCACCTCCCCAAGAGTAAAGCTGAGAAAGTTGGGGCTGTTGAGGCTGGAGAGGAGAAGCCTGTGTGGAAACCTCACTTTGCGCTAAGTAAAGATGGCTGCAGGGAAGCGGGAGGGAGACTCTTCCTCAGGAACTGTAGTGATGGGACAAGGGGGAACGGGATCAAACTGAGAGACAGTTGGAACAGATTTGATGATGGGGAAGAAGTTCTTTACTGTGAGGGTGGCTGTCCCTGACACAGGGACCTGTGTGGAGAGGCTGTGGGTGCCCCATCCCCAAGGACATCCAAGGCCAGGTTGGACAGGGTCTGGAGCAGCCTGGTGTGGTGGGAGGCTGCTCAGGTTGGAACCAGATGATCTT
>NW_027635923.1:25457-56000 GCF_903797595.1 Erithacus rubecula
CTGAAAAACACTTCTCGCTTAAACTGAAACACACTAACCTTTTGTGACTGGAAAATAGCAACAAGAATATTGTAATGTCAGTAGGTATGATAGGCTACAGGTGATAGTGAAGGGACTGATTGGTTGTCATGTCTTAGGATGCTCTGTAATGAAAATTATTTAATGCATTGTAACCTGAACTAGAGGAAGCTTTCAGAGGAACCCACAGATGTGGCTGTCAGGCTGTGAGCTGGGCTCTTGTCACCCGTGGCCCGTGAATTGCTGCATCACATGGATACAATAAACAGCATTTTAAATGATAAATAAATTACTGCATCATTTGGATATAATAAGCAGCATTTTAAAGAGCCCGCCTGGAGTTCTGCATCCCTCATTTCAGGCTGTTACATTCAGAGAATCTCACATGCAGCAGCTTGATGGACTGTTTTGCTAAATGAATTGCTTTTCATTTATTGCCAATTCATGACATTTTATTTCTTTTGGATAATACAATCTCTGATGACTAAAAATAAGCACTGGTTCTGAAAACGAACAAAATGAGAACACTGTGTCAAAATGCTAGAGGCTCAGTTCTAAAAACTCAGCAAGAAAAAAAATGGCTTGAAGTTATTTGTATTGACATTTACATTTGTTTACAAAGACAGGAAAATGCCAAAGTATTTTTTTACACTGCTCTGTATAGGGATTTTGCAGGTATTATATCTTTGTAAATGATTTACTGAGTCCTACACAGAAATTGCAGGAAACAGAGTTCTATCTGCTCTTAGGAGTCAATTGCAGGAATTGATAGGAAGTTGAAAGAAAGCTGTGAGTCAGCTGTGACAAGTGGTGTGGAAGCAAAGGTCTTTTACATCAGCAATCCCATAACACCAAGGGCTCTGCATTGTTTTAGTTAGACTGTGCAGATGTCAGAATATATGATTCTAATACAATTTAGCATGGCCAAAACTGAGGTGAGTCACACTGACATCCAGTCTGGTTCACTCACACTCCAATTTTAAGTTCTGTCAAGGCTGTCAAAAGCTTACCATTGCATTAAAGGATGCAGGTTCTTCTGCTGCATGCATTAAGGAGATGAAGAAAACAGAAACTTAAATTTCAGCAATTGGTCTGTTGTCACTAAGAACAAAATGGATATAAGTAATAAAAACCTCTTAAATGTATGCTAGAGAAAATTCTTCGTGGTCAGACACACTTAGTGAACATGGCTGTGTCCTGGTCAGTGTAAATACAGCCAATCATCCATTTGGGCATGTCCTTAAAAACTGCACATGGACTGCACAGTCCTGTTAGGATACCTGCATTTGTACTGCAGTGGGAAATACAAGACTGGGTGCTGGGCAGGGGGAAACTTGTTGCTTCCTCTGAGTGCAATAAGGAGAGTTTAGGGAAACTGCCATCAGCAGAAAGATGAAAGAGAAATATTTTAATTTGATAATTATCTTTTTTTGAAAGATAATTCTTTTGTTGCCTGCATTTACAGTGCCTTTTGATCTTTTGGGAAACAGAAGTTGCCGATCTTACTTTCATCAAGCTCAAGTTTTCAGAGTGGTCCACACAGTTCATGGTATTCACAGCAGTGTCTGGTCAGTCACATGCTGCTGAAGCTCTTCTGAGGATCAGTTTTAATAAATAATTAATATTTCAAAGACCACTGGTGTGCAATGACTACAGTACAATGACTGGAATGTGAGAGCAGTGAATTAACTTGCAGTGCTGCTGTGTTCTGCACAGCCTGGCAGCTAAAGCAGCAGTCCCTTTATTTGATATGCTCTGCCCTTCTGACCTGTCTCAGAGCAGACAAAGCACAGATTTTACTGCTGCCTGTCTGTCATTAAAGTGTGTCTGAAGGTGTTTTGCAGTTAGGGAGTGCATTAAAAATGCCACTTCAGTCAGTGCTGAGCTTCAGTGACAAAAATGCCTCCAAGCTGCTGTTGCTTGGAACGTGCAGAACCAAAGTCCTGCCAAAACACAGCAGTGGTGATTTGCTGATGCTGTGTCTGGCTCTGTTGCCGTGGAAGGGTTATGGATCAGCAAAAAAACAGCAACAAGACACTCTCTTGCTTGGTGCAGAATAGAGCAAGAAAGAGCAATTTATTGAAAGAAATCATTGCCTTAAATAAGACAGTTAGTGGAAAACAAAATACAAACAGATCATTAGTCAAAGAAGGAGACACCTTTCCTCCCTGACTTTCTAATGGACCTTGAAGGTGTTTATCTCTGTTATGATTACTTGTCTTATGTCTCTAGCTTGGGAAAAATCCTGGCTGAAGGCTGAGAAAGTTTCATGGCCTGAGAAAAATATTTAGAACTTGAGAAAAAGGCGTTGCTAAAATGTGCCTAGGCCTTCAGCTGTGTCCACAATCCCCCCTTTTAATTTTTAAAAAAGAAAGATAGAGAAGTGTTTGTAATCCTTCACAGGGCCCTTTGTCAAACAGAAGAAACACCACCCCTCAGGAGATTTGTGGATACCTGAAGTGCCTAGGGAAATCTTCAACACTGGTGCTTTTAACAAACTGAATTCTAAAACTCAATTCTAATACAATAACAAAACCCATCACCATTCACCAAACTTATCAAACAGTGAAAAATCCACCAATAAGTAATAATTCTAATACAACAATGAAGATGAATGTCCACTCTCTGCTTGAAGAGGGATCATCTGGTCAGTGTTTTCTCTGGTTGCTGTTTGGTGAGCTGGTCAGCATGTGAAAGCTGAGCTGTGATCACACTCTGCCCCTGGTGCAGGTCAGGGCAGACACCTTGATGGTCAGTAGCAAAGACCCAGGCATGTCTCATCTGAAGCCTGAAATAAGGCAAAGATGATTCACAATAACTGGATTGGTTAGATCTTTTCTTTCTCTTTTTCCAATCTCGCTGTCCTACAATAGGAACAGCATCAGGCACAGGCACAGGAAAAGCCTGAGCCTCTCTCATTTGGATATCATCGTTACAAGTTTTCAGCTCTTCCCTTAGAACAAGGGAATAGAGCTCAGAAACATCTGCCCCAGCGCTCCCTCCTCCCATGCCCACTGCAGGAATGAAACCAGCCCCCGCTGCTCCCCCTTTGAAGTGAGGACAAAGCCATCGCTGCTGTCAGCACAGGGTGGGAGCGGTGAAGCAGCTGGAAATGCCGATGGGAGGGGTCCGTTCGTGGGGTCCAGCGCTGGGATCGGCACCGCTCCCGGGTGAACGAATGGAGAAACTGAGGGAAGAAGAGAAGGCAGCCCCACCTCTGCTGAGACAGAGAAGGGCAGCCCTGACCCTGCTCGGGCGGGCAGGTCGGTCTCCAGCATCGGAGAGGAGGGAGGCGCCGGCAGCAGCTCCTTCTCTGGGGTGGCTGGTGCCGACGGCTCCTCTCAGCAGGCGGGTCACGGTCAGACGGCACCGGGGACGGACGGGCCAGCACCACCCGCACCTTTTCAGGGGGAGGCTCTGCCCCGGCAGGCGGATCGAGCGGCGGCACCGGCACGGTGGAGGGGCCGGCTGACGGCACCTCCTTCTCGGCAGCGAGCGGCCCCACAAGGGCGGGGGCCGCCCCCCCAGGCAGCGCTGGCTGCACGGGGGCTGCTCCAGCCGGGGCCGCTCCGAGCCGTCAGCGCCCAGCGCCGTCAGCGCGGCAGGACACGCCTGCTGCCCTGGCCTGGGGCGGGCCCGCAGGCGGCAAGGGGCTCGGCCCCGCGATCTGCGGCGGTTCCGCGGGGGTGGTCGCGTAGGGCAGCAGTTCTGCACGCAGGGCCGTCGTTTGCCATGACACAGCTACGAGTAACAATTGCTCCAGCACACCAGGCGGAATAGCTGCGTTAGCGCTGTGCCTGATCCAGAGCCTGTCTCATCTCCCTCGCCCGTGTCCATTAATCTCTGACTAATGGTCGCCCAGGCGTGCACCAGAGGGGAAAATGAGACATCCCCTCCCCGAAGGGCTTTAAACAATCGGTCTCCCAACTCTCCCCAAGCCTTCCAAGAAAAAGCCATTTCTTGGTCCTGCCTTAGGGAGGGAACGAGAACAGTACCTTTCTCAAGGGGAAGAAAAACAGTCGAGACGCTGCTCGCAGCTCTCGCTGTCCAGGCTCGTCGGCGCTCGGCTCCGCACGACTCCGCGCGCTGCAGGGGCTCCCGCTCCGCCGCCGCTCCGCAGTTCAAAGAGCGGTTCCGATCGCGCTCTCTCGGTGGGAGAGGAGAAAAGCCGATGATTTCTGCGGGTTTCCCGTCCTGCCGTAGTCAGGCGGGTCTCCGCCGTGTCCCAGATGGCTCTCGACTCCGGCCGCGATCCCGGCTCTGGTCCTGGCCCCAGGTTCGCAGCCCTGGTTTTCTGGGTTTCAGTCTGCTCGGTGCAGCTCTGGCTACAAACCCCAGCACGGGCCGCACCCCGGTTAGGACAGGCCTCCAGGGTCCGTCCCGGTTTTTGCAGGCTGTCAGCTCCGAGTTTTCCCGGTGCTGTTGGTCGGTCAGAGATCGATTAGGGTGATCCCGATCCACTCGAGTAACAATCTCTCGGTGGGATATTCATATGTTGCCGTGGAGAAAGATACGGAGCAGTGAAAAAACAGGAACAAGACACTCTCTTGCTTGGTGCAGTAAAGACCAAGAAAGAGTAATTTATTGAAAGAAACCATTGCCTTAAATAAGACAATTCGTGCAAAACAAAATACAGACAGATCATTGATCAGAGAAGGAGATACCTCTCCTCCCTGGCTTTCTCATGGACCTTGCAGGTGTTTATCTCTGTTATGATTCTTTCTCTTGTGTTTACTATAAAGAAGAAACCTCTAGCCTGGGAAAAATCGTGGCTAGAGGCTGAGAAAGTTTCATGGCCTGAAAAAAATACTTAGAACTTGAAAAAAATGCCTAGCTAAAATGTGCCTAGGCCTCTAGCAGTGTCCACAACCGGGACTGGCACCGGCTGTGGGGATTGGTTGTGGCTTTAGATCTTCCCAGAGCAGAGCAGCTGCTGGCTGCTGTAAAGTTGTTTCTTGTCAAGGCACATCAGGCTCCAAAGGCAAAGAGCCCAAGGCTCTCCAGTCCCTGTTCAATCTCTCTGCCATAAAGTCCCGATGGAAGCAGGAGCAGCTCTCTGCTGCAAGAGGTCGAAGCTGCGGCTGGTGCAGAGTCTCCAGAGGCAGATGCTCCCTGGCCTTTCTTCTTCTGTTCTTTTCTTCTTCATCTTCCTCTTCTTCTTCTCTCACATGCTGGTAGTGGTGATGATGGTAGTGGTGATGATGATGGTGGTGGCAGAAGAGAGAGCGATGAGAGAGGAGGAGAGAGAGCTCTGGTTCCAACACACGGATTTTTATTGACAAATTACCCAATGAACCAAAATCATGAACCTGACGAATTTCTCCTAAACCTATTAGAATTCCGTAATACTGAAGTTTACATATAACTTGTGCATATGGCCTGTTTTATGTGAAGAATGTATAAAATATTCCTACACTAATTTTATTTTATCTAGAAGTAAGTTTTTCTTGTCTCAATACAGCCACTATTTTATGGGAGATTGTATGGCTTTTACTTTTTATGGTATTTAAAACATATTTCTACGTTCTTCACACTAAGATTTATACTTCTACTTCAAATCTATGCTACTTAATATTTCTAATTCCTTATACTAAAACTTAGAATTCTACTTAATATCTGTGTGGTTTCCTGTATTTTAATTTCTCAAAATATTTTAAATTTAATTCTTGCATACTGTTCTCTCTTGGAGGGAGTCAGAGAGGCTTCTCTGTTCCACTCTCCAACAACCAGGAATGGGGACAGGGACAGAGAGTGGGTACTGGGAAAGGGACATTGGAATGTGAATGAAAACAGGAACAGGGAATGGGAATATGGGAACACAACAGGGAATATGGAAATAGATAGTCCTTGATCAGCTGCCCCAGAACCTCCGTCAGCATCTCCCAGTGCAGCCAGAGCCGCTGGGCCTGGGGTGCCCAAAGCCCTAAGCAACTCCCAAGGAAACCTGAAGTCCCTGGAACACAGGGTCCCCCACATCCTCTGGAAGATCCCCCTGTGTCTGCAGACATGTCTTAGTTCAATGTCTTCATTTTTAGCCCGGTCCTGGGTGTCTGGGAAGGACAAAGGGAAATGCAAACAAAATCCAGGTCACAGGGAGCGAGCACGAAGCTTTTCCTGCACTCGGGGCACTCACAGGGCTTCTCTCATGGCGACTCCGTTGGTGTCTGGTCAAGTGAGATCTCCTGGAGAAGCTCTTCCCACACTCGGGACACTCATAGGGTTTTTCCCCCGTGTGGATGCGCCGGTGAGTGACGAGGGTGCAGTTTCACTTGAATCCCTTCCCGCAGTCGCGGCAGGAGAAGGGCCTCTCATCCCAGTGAGTGCGATAGTGCTTTAGAAGGCTGGACCTGCTCTCAAACCTCTTCCTGCATTTATCACACTCGTACGGCCTCTCCCCAGTGTGGATCCTCTGGTGCACAGTCAGGTGTGAGCTGCGGCTGAATCTCTGCCCACACTCCCCACACTCATAGGGCCTTTCCCCCGTGTGGATTCTCCGGTGTCTAATCAGGTTGGATCTCCACTCGAAGCCCTTCCCACATTCCGAGCACTTGTGGGGCTTCTCCCCATGGTGAAGCTGCTCACGCAGCCCCAGCTCCGAGCTCTGGCCGCCTCCCCGGCCCGGGCTGGCTCTTTCCTGCTGGGATCCCCGGGCTGTGCGTTTGCAGCCCCTCCTGCTGCGGGATCTGCGGGGCTTTTCCTCCCCGTTGCATTCCTGCGCCGTGGAGCCGCTGCAAACGGCCTCTTGCCCGAGGCTGTGCCGCGGGGATTTGTCCTCCCTGCTGTCCGTGCTCAGCTCCTTGTCTGGGGAAGGAAGGACAAGGACAGGATGGGATTTGCCTCCGTGCCAGAGGCAAGGGCAAGGAGATCCCCCCAGGGCTGTGCTGCAGCCGGGGCCGTGCTGGGCTGGGAGATGGAGCAGGACACAGGGGGAAAGGGGCACTGACTTCATCCTCACCTGCCTGCGGCTCCCGGGCCATCGACCTCGTCCTCATAGCCTCCTCCTTGGTGCCAATGGTTGGGAAATCCTGGTTTGGGGATGAAAACAAGGGCTGAGTGTCCCAGTCTGGGGTTCCTCCTCTGCCCCGAGATCACCCCAGAGGGACACGAAGGTGGTTCAAAACCTGGTTTTCCCCGAAGCCGCCGAAGAGAGACTGCCGGAGACAGTTTTCTCTTTTTCCAAGGACAGTTTATTGTTTCTTATCTCTGGGACACTTTGCCTGGCCAGCAGCGGTCTGCTCAGCCTGGCATCCATGGTGGAATCTGCCTGGTCAAGGCAGGGCTTATCTTATATAGTTAGTACTACGTATTACATGTTTACAAAATTTTACCAATACAATACAATTTTATTAAATGGTCCAGCCCTGACCCCAACCAATCCAAGAGGCCAATGTGTTACCCAACATGGATGACATGGAGAAGAAGGAGGAAAAGGTGTCCACCCCCCAAATTCTCCATCTTGGCCATGTGTCCCTTATCATAAACATTCAAGAAAACCTATTTATCTACGTTCTAACATTCTAATTTACAGTCTACTCATCATTATTTTCTGTGTCTCTTCTCTCAATGTGGGCAGATTCTCCCAAGGAGCCAAATCCAGCCCCTGCAGCTGCTGGGCAGCACTCAGGGGTCTCTGAGGGGTCTGCCAGGGGGGTTTTTGCACCCCCAAAGGAGCCAGGGAAAAACCCTGGACTCCCACAGAGGAGGACGACGGACTCTGACAGAGCATCCCCCCAGGGGCGAGGATGACGATGGACCCCGACAGAGCATCCCTCCGGGGGCGTGGTGGACGACGGACCACGACAGAGCATCCCCCGGGGGCGAGGAGGACGACGGACCCCGACAGAGCATCCCCCCGGGGGCGAGGGCGATGACGGACCCCAATAGAGCATCCCTTCGAGGGAGAGGAGGACGGACCCCGACAGAGCATCCCCCCAGGGGCTCGGGTCGGGAGCAGCAGCGGCGGCGGCGGCGGCGGGAGAAGGGGACCCCGGGGGCGGAGCCCCGAGCAGCGCCGGGAGGAGACCCACGGGGCGGGCACAGATCCGCTCTGCGCCGTCTGCCCGGCAACGAAGGGTGCGGAGACCCCAGCCGTGACTCCACTCCACGGAGACCACCCCCCTCCCCCAGCGCACACCGCGATAAGCACAGATCACCCGGCTCCCCCTCCATGGTAGAGAAAGACCGCAGTGACCTGACCCCTCCCCTCATCTCCACACAGGATAAGCACGGAGGCACCCCACTCCCCTGTTGTCTCCTTGGGGTGAGGAGGGTGGACCCCGACAGAGTTTCCTCCCGGGGGCGAGGAGGACGGACCCCGACAGAGCATCCCCCTTCTCCAAGGCGACCAAGACAGCACAGCGTGCCAACGGTAACGTGGATGGACAGCACTCCAGCTCCCCCAAATCGCAGGGGGTCGGACACCACCCCGGATCAACACAGGTAAGGACAGACAAGCCCCGGGACAGCGAGGGACCGCGCCGGCCCCCCCATATGGGTGGGTTTTGACCATCGTCCCGGCCGGCTAAAAATAAGCACAAAATAAAGCTGAAAAAAAAAATCACATCAAGTGTTGTTCCTGATCTTTGCTCTCCCAAGGAGACACTCGCCACTCAAACCAAGCTCGCAGCCCCGCGCGCCCCGTGCAGAGGCGGACGGAGACCCTCGGGTGGGCGGGGAGCGCGGGGGGCTTGTGGTGTCTCCGTCCCCCTCCTCCCTGGGCGGTACTGGGGGGGTCTCAGGAATCTCCGAGTGGGAATGGCGGGGCTGGGGGGTCTCTGGCCGTGTCACACCCGAGGATGATGGGGCTGGAGGGTCTCTGGCCGTGTCACACCGGGGGATGCACGGGGCTCGTTTCCGTGTGGTTCTGTGGTGTCAACACTGTCCTGGGTTCCACCAGGCTCTGTTGTGTCACGATGGGGCCTCGTGTTTGTGAGATTCTGTTGGAATTCAAAATGCAAGGAATTCTCACAACATTGGGCCTATCAATCAAAGTCTAGAAAACAACACAGCATTTGATCTGAGGCCTTGGGAAAATCTTCCAACTTAGGTGCTAGAAGCGAAAATGTAGATTTGATACTCAAAGCAGACGTGTATTTAGATGAGAAAAGTTTAGCTCTAGAGTTTAAGATACAGAAAAAGTAGTTGCAGGAGAGGCAAAAAGTCTTAGACTAGGTCTGTGTGCCAGAACTGGATTCGCTAAGAAAGGTCACACTGCAATTAGACTAAATATCTTAGTTTGGAATTAAACATAAATATCTGTGTTGGCAGTGTTTTATTGGTGAATAAATCCTTAAAAGACCTTGTAGGCAGAAGTTTTGCAACTTACGGCTATGCTCTTGACACTTGTAACTAGAACTCACTTTTTTGTAGCAGAAAAATCAACTGCACTTTGAAAAGCAACTGGAAGTCCTGTCCCCTGGCTGGGACCCCCAGAGACCCCTCCCATTGGCTTGGGGCAGTCTAGAAATGGGAGTGGGGCCCCCAGAGACCCTTCCCATTGGGCTGGCCACCCGCAGAGACCCCTTCCTCTGCTTCTTGCAGGGCCTGACGGGGCTCCAGGAGAGCTGCGGAGGCACCGGGAGCGCCCGGAGCTGCTCCCGAAATCCCGATGTGACCCCGGCCCCTCCCCCACTCCACCCTCACACCTGCCCCCTCCCCTCCGACCCCTGGGCCCTAGCCATGCCCCTTTTGGGATCCTCCTCCTCCTGACCAATCATATCGCTCGGTCACACTGTGGCCACGCCTCCTCTCTGTTTCTTCACAATTTGGACCGTTGGCTGCTCCGCCCCCACGCTTGTTCCTCGACGTCTATTGGCTGTTCCTAAAAAGGGCCGGGCTTCTTGTGGGTATATAAAGAGCCGCAGTGGCTTGTGTTGGGAGCAGCGGCAGCGGCAGGAGGAGGAGACCCCGGGAGAGGAGCCCTGAGCAGCACCAGGAGGAGACTCACGGGGCGGGCACAGATCCGCTCTGCGCCGTCTGTCCAGCAACAAAGGGCAGGGAGACCCCACCCGTGACTCCGCTCCACGGAGACCACCCCCTTCCCCCCGCCCCCAGCCCACCCCAAGGAACATACAGAGACACCCCAGCTCTTCTCAATATTAGGTGGAGGATGGCGATGGCTGGCCCCACCGCAGAGCAATGAAAGAGGAACAAAGGGCACGGAGACCCCAGCAGAGACTCCTCCCCTCCACGGGGCGCACCCCCGCCCACACCAAGGTAAGCACGGAGACCACCCGGACCCTCCGTGGTGGAGGAGGACGGACATGACCTGACCCCTCATCCCCACAGTGGGCGAAGACAGAGACGATCCCGCTCCCCAGTAGTGGAGGAGCGGCAACGATGGGCGCGGAGACCCCACCGATGATGCCGCTCCATGGGGACCCCCCAGCCCACACCAAAGTACTCATGAACAGAGACCCCCCCCAGGCCCTCTCCCAGTAAGGGGAAGCGGGCGGAGGTGTCCTGACCCCTCTTCCCATTCCCACACAGGACGAGGACGGAGATGGCCGAGCTTCCACTTAGTATTGGAGCCTCAACAAAGGGCGTGGAGACCCCACCAGAGACTGCTCCCCTCCATGGAGATGCCCCCACCCACACCAAGGTAAGCACGAACCACAGAGACCAGCCCGCCCCCTCCCAGTAATGGGAAGCACGCGGAGATGTCCTGACCCCTTATTCCCACAGTGGGTGAGGACGGAGATGAACCCGCTGCCCCCTCGTAGTGGGGAATCAGCAACGAAGGGCACAGAGACCCCAGCAGAGACTCCTCCGCTCCACGGAGAGGACCCCACTCATACCGAGGTAAGCACAGAGACCACCCAGCCCCCTCCATGGCAGAGAAGGATGGACATGACCTGACCCCCTCATTCCCATAGTGGGTGAGGACGGAGACGATCCCGCCCCCCCAATAGCGGAGGAGCGGCAACGACGGGCGCGGAGACCCCACCGGTGACTCTGCTCCATGGAGACCCCCAAGCCCACAGCAAGGTAAGCACGAACAGAGACAACCCGGCCCTCTCCCAGTAAGGGGAAGTGGGCAGAGATGACCCTGTTGCCTTAATCCCCACAGTGGGTGAGGGCGGAGATGATCCGGCCCCCGCTTAGCGGAGGAGCCGCAACGAAGGGTGCGGAGACCCCACCAGAGACTGCTCCGCTCCATTTAGACCCCCCCACCCACGCCAAGGTAAGCACGAACCACGAACGGAGACAGCCCAGCCCCCTCCCAGTAATGAGAAGCAGGCGGAGATGTCCTGACCCCTCATTCCTGGCAGTGGGCGAGGACGGAGATGAACACGCTGGCCCCTCATAGCAATGAAGGGCATGGAGACCCCAGCAGAGACTGCTCCCCTCCACGGAGACCCCCCCACCCACACCGAGGTAAGCACGAACCATGAACGGAGACGGCCCGGCCCCCTCCCAGTAAAGTGAGGAGGATGAAGATGACCTGACCCTCATCCCTACAGAAAGCTCCAGACCCTCTAGTAGGGGAGGAGCGGCAACGACGGGCACGGAGACCCCACCAGAGACTGCTCCGCTCATGGAGACCACCCCGCCCACAGCAAGGTAAGCACGAGCAGAGACCACCCAGCCCCTCCCTGTAATGGGAGGAGGATGGGGATGACCTGACTCCTCATTCCCACACAGGACGAGGGTGGATGCTTCTGGGGTTTGGGGATGGGGGTGTGTCTGTTGCTGTCATGCTGGGGGATTCTCAGGAGGTGACCCCTTGATGGGAGGAGGGAGACGGGGACCATCCAACCCCCCTTTATGGGCGGAGGGTGGAAAGGAAGAATGATAAAATGGAGAGTGACCCTCCCGTCACGCCGACCCCGCCTCCCTCCCTCGCTCCTGAAAGGCTCGCGGCCCCTCCCCCAAGGCGCGGCGCTGCCGCCATCCCGCGCGTTTTTCAGCAGGCCTTGCTATCCCAGCCAGCAGCGGCGAGCCCCGTACCCAGCCGCGAGTCGGGGGGGGCTCAGCCTGAATCCCCCCCGCTGCCCGTGCCCCCCCCTCCGCTTATGCCACCGCCGGAACCTTTTCCGGCGATGCCTCGGCTCGGCTCCCCAGCCCCGGCCAGCAGCGCTCCCCGGGGAGTTCCCGTCCCCGACCCGCCCTCCCGTCCGGAGCGCGGCTGCAGCCGCGTCGCCGGCCCGCCTGCCTTCTCTCGCCCCTCCACCCGAGCCGTCGCTGCACAGCTGCTGTCCGGTGCCGGCGCTGCCGTCGCGGTGCCCCGTCCCCGACCCTCCCGAGCAGCCCGCGTTCCCCGCGCCGCTGCCCATCGCCGCCGCGGTCCCGGATCCGGCCGTGCCGCCTTCACCGCAGCCCCGCCTCCGGCCCGCCGCGCTCCAGCCACGCTCTCGCCTACAGCACCGCAACCCAACCCGGGACCAGAATTCTCCAGTTCAGCCTTATTATCACACCCTGGAACCCTCGCTATAAAAGACAGAGGAGGAGGTGATGCCACAGCACCCCCGTTAATAATGGAAAAACAAGGAACTATTTTACACCTGCCAGAAACAGCTCAGGAAAATAATGGAATTGTATCGATTGTGTGAATGCATGCTATTTTTCTTTTGTTTTAGTTTTTGTAGTCAAGCTTTACCTGTAAGTCAACCAAAGACAAATATGTGGCTTAATTTAGCCAAGTGTGCAGGCTCTGATACCATTTGCCTATCTAACACAAGTCCTTAAAAATCCTTTTCAACCTGTTTAGTTGGATTACCTTTCCCAAAAGGTTTTGATAATGTTACCCTTGAGAGGTACTGGCCTTACCATGATCCTCATGCTCTTTCAGATCCCAGCCAAAAATATCAAACTTATATTGACAATTCTAAAGTTGGTCAATTTGATCTCCAAGAGCTTGAAATCTTAGGTTCAGTAACTATGAACAGTTGTTATTTCTTTCATCTCATGGAAGGAGACAGTCCTCATGTAAATGTTACCCCATATCACAGAGTTTATAGCAATGTGACTTTTTGGTGTAATCAAAATAAACCTCTCACATATTTTGAGCCACACGCAAGTCGATTTAGCAAACTTCCAATACGATTTCCCAAGGGAATTTGGCTCATTTGTGGAGACAGAGCATGGCAGGGCATACCTTCATATATAGAAGGTGGCCCCTGTGCACTTGGACAACTTACCATAATAGCCCCCAGTGTTAAAGAGGTGGTCAAAAAGAAAAGTAGAAAAATCAGATCCTCCACAGGACATCATTTTGAAAGTGACTTTCGCCCGTGGAACTCTGGCACGACAATTATCACAAGAATTTTTTTACCTCAGGTGGGCACCTCATTTGCTCTGAGACAGTTAAATCAGTTGGGATGTTGGCTCAGTAAAGAAGTAAATGCCACATCAATTGCAATTAGTGACTTGTTGACAGATGAAGAAGCAGTGAAACATGCCACTCTACAAAACAGAGCAGCCCTTGACTTCCTTTTACTGGCTCACGGGCATGGCTGTGAAGATTTTCAAGGATTGTGTTGCATGAATTTATCAGATCATTCTGTTTCCATTCATAAACAGTTGCACAATTTGAAGGATTTAGCTAACCAAATTACTACAAATGATCCAACCTGGCTAGACAGGTTGTTTGAAGGTTGGAGCTTTGCCTCTTGGCTAAAGGAACTCTGTAAAATAGGCTTGTTTATTCTATTAGTAATAGTTGTGTTATTAGTGTTTTTACCCTGCATACTCCAGTGTATAAGGAAAATAATGACCAAGACAGTTTCTAATATTTCTGTTGTTCAACGAAATGGGGGAGATGTTGGTGAAGGAATAGCAAAGACTTATGAATGCCTAGCAAGCAGTTCTGAAACAATAGATGAAATAGAGATGCTAGCAGTATTTGACATAGATGCTGAAAATAGTTATGTTAAGGTTTGAGGCCTCTTCCTTTGTTTAAATAAAACCAAATACCACACATGCCAAAGAAGCAGCAGATATCCTGTCCCAAGCCTGGCAGGAAAGATCTCAAGATAAGGGTAAAGCCACAAAACATGGTAATTTAGTTGTTCCTATAGGTTGCATGCAAATATTAGGAAATTAGTGTATTGTAATAGATTGGTTATTGGAATTTAGAATATTCATTATGGAATAATACTTATTGTACTGCAAATGGGAAATCGTTCTACTTCTCTCTTCTCCCTATTTCTCTTATCTTCTGTTTCTACTTCTCTCTTCTCTCCTCTCCTGTTCCTGCTTCTCCCCTTCCCTCCTCGCTCCTCCTCTCCACTCTTATTACCTCTAATCTCTAATTTTTCTCTAAGATCTCTCTTATATCCTCACCCTATAATAAAATACAACCCTGAAGAACAGCAAATAATAAGCTCCTGAGTCTGTCCCGTGACCATCCAGAAACCTCCCGGTCCCACAGCCTGTCTGTCATTAAAGTGTGTCTGAAGGTGTTTTGCAGTTAGGGAGGGAATTAAAAATGCCACTTCAGTCAGTGCTGAGCTTCAGTGACAAAAATGCCTACAAGCTGCTGTTGCTTTGAACGTGCAGAACCAAAGTCCTGCCAAAACACAGCAGTGGTGATTTGCTGATGCTGTGTCTGGCTCTGTTGCTGTGGAAGGGTTATGGAAAAAACAGCAACAAGACACTCTCTTGCTTGGTGCAGAAAAGAGCAAGAAAGAGCAATTTATTGAAAGAAACCATTGCCTTAAATAAGACAGTTCATGGAAAACAAAATACAAACAGATCATTGGTCAGAGAAGGAGACACCTCTGCTCCCTGACTTTCTCATGGACCTTGCAGGTGTTTATCCCTGTTATGATTCTTTCTTTTGTGTTTACAGTAAAGAAGGAGTCTCTGGCCTGGGAAAAGTCCTGGCTAGAGGCTGAGAAAATTTCATGGCCTGAGAAAAATACTTAGAACTTGAGAAAAAGGCCTAGCTAAAATGTGCCTGGGCCTTCAGCAGTGTCCACATTTCCCCCTTTCAGTTTTTAAAAAGGAAAAGAAAGAGAAGTGTTTGTAATCCTCCCCAGGGCCCTTTGTCAAAGGAGAACCAACACCACTCCTCAGGAGATTTGTGTATACCTGAAGTGCCTAGGGTACTCTTCATACCTGGTGCTTTTAACAAACTCAATTCTAAAACTTAATTCTAATTGCAATAACAAAACCCATCACCATTCACCAAACTTATCAAACAGTGAAAAAATCCACCACTAAATAATTATTCTAATACAACAATGAAAACTATATCAACAGTTCCTACATGAACTGATGAATGTCCATTCTCTGCTTGAAGAGGGATCATCTCGTCAGTGTTTTCTCTGGTTGGTGTTTGGTGAGCTAGTCAGCATGTGAAAGCTGAGCTGTGATCACACTCTGCCCCTGGTGCAGGTCAGGGCAGACACCTTGAGGGTCAGTAGCAAAGACCCAGGCATGTCTCATCTGAAGCCTGAAAGGTGATTCACAATAACTGGATTGGTTAGATCTTTCCTCTTTTTCCAATCTCGCTGTCCTACAATAGGAACAGCATCATCTGTTATGATTCTTTCTCTTGTGTTGACAATAAAGAAGAAATCTCTAGCCTGGGAAAAATCCTGGCTAGAGGATGAGAAAGTTTCATGGCCTGAGAAAAATACTTAGAACTTGAGAGAAAGGCCTAGCTAAAATGTGCCTGGGCCTCCAGCAGTGTCCACAACTGGGACTGGCATCGGCTGTGGGGATTGGTTGTGGCTTTAGATCTTCCCAGAGCAGAGCAGCTGCTGGCTGCTGTAAAGTTGTTTCTTGTCAAGGCACGTCAGGCTCCAAAGGCAAAGAGCCCAAGGCTCTCCAGTCCCTGTTCAATCTCTCTGCCATAAAGTCCCGATGGAAGCAGGAGCAGCTCTCTGCTACAAGAGGTGGAAGCTGCGGCTGGTGCAGAGTCTCCAGAGGCAGATGCTCCCTGGCCTTTCTTCTTCTGTTCTTTTCTTCTTCATCTTCCTCTTCTTCTTCTCTCACGTGCTGGTAGTGGTGATGATGATGGTGGGGGAGGAAGAGTGAGTGACGATAAAGAAGCAAGAGAGAGCCCTCACTGCAATACACAGATTTTTATTGACAAATAACCCAATCAGCCAAAAGCTGAAGCATTTCTCCTAAACCTGTTAAAATTCTAGTTCTCAAACACGAATGTTTACGCCGAACTTGTGCACATGACCTATGAGTTCTATGGGAAGAATAAAAATAATATTTTTACTTTATTTTAATTTTGCATAGAACTGTGTTTTTGAGCGCTCAGTGTAGCTTGTTTTTTACAGGAGATTCTATGCTTTTACTTTTTAAAACATTTAAAACGTATTTCTACGTACTTCAAACTAAGATTTATATTTTTACTTCATATCTATGGAACTTAATATTCTAGTTACCTAAACTAAAGCTCAGAACTCAATTTCTTGTTGGAGTCGCTTATTTTTATTTTATCTCAATACGTATTTAATTTTAATTTTGCATTCTGTACTCTCTTGGAGGGACTCACAGAGGCTTCTATGTTACACATTCCAACAACTGGGAATGGCGACTAGGAATTGGAACAGGAATGAAAACAGGAAGTAGGAATGGGGATATGCAAGGGACATGGAATATAGAAATAGCACTTGGAGAGAGAATATGGGATGGGGACATAGAGGATTGGACAGGGAATGAAAATTGGAAAAGGGAATAGGAAAACGGGAACCAACACTGGAAATATAGAAATGAAAACGTTGTACATACATACCTATGAGAGCTTCCTGTCAAATCCTTATCCTTCCCGACACACAGGGAATATGGGACTGGGAATATGGGAATGACAACCAGGCAGAGAATAGGGGACAGGGAGAGGGAATGAGAGCAAAAATGGGAATTGCACAGGGATGGGAACCAGGAGGATGTGCAGCCCCCAGTCAGGTGTCTTCCCAACACGGATCAGCAGCACCAGGGCTCAGGGGGGCTCTGCCCACCGGGGGTCCCTGGGGATCATCCAGCGCGGATCCTGCCATGGGGATGGAGCTGCAGCAGGGCACTGTCTTGGTTTGAAAGACAGGTGACTGCTAAGGAACTCTGGAGCTTCTCTTGAAATGGCAAACGTAAACTCCCTCCCTGGAAATTAATATGACTTGGAAATTAAGGAGCTCCCTGCAAAACTTATGGGATTTAGAATAGCAGTTTTTCACTGGGAAAATTAAAGGTATAGTAATAAAGACCAAAACACTGGCAAGGTCAGAAGGCAACCCCTCACCCTGTTTCTCAGGGTGTTGGTTACAGTCTGAATAATGGTACCTGTAGTTTTCTTGGTTGTGTTGAAGCAATGATTTTGGGGAAGGGTGTAGTTACTTTTTTAACATCTAGTCGTGATGAAGATAGGCCTGGTCTTCTTCTGGGAATTTAGTGGGAAAGGTTGCTCTAATGTTCCAAATTTCAGATTTTATTTAGGTAGGAAATCCTTGGCTTTTCTCCTTGAGTGGGGCATCTCCCATAAGGTATAACTCCTTGTGGGGAGGAGTTCTGAGGGATGGGTCATGGAAGAGATAAGGAGCCCTGCTCCACCTGGTTTCAGCAGATGCTGATAGAATGTATACTTCTGCTTGCATCTTGCATGGCAACTTAAGACATGATCTACTCCTTATTCTATTACCATCTGCATCCTACCCTAATTAATACCTTCTTTCAACTCTGCTATATATTTTTATCCACTGAGATACTTTACAAACAGTTCTCACTTAAGATTTGATTTTTCTGTGGTCCTCAATGGGTTTCTTTATCTTTCTGCATTACCTACTAAGTGTAACTGGGTTTTTGAGCAAAACCAATTGTAGGGATTGGTTTGGCTTTGCTTGAGGTGGGCCTAATCCGAACAGTCTTAAAATACCTTTTATGTGTCCTACAGGGACTTTATCCCCATCCACTGTGTGCAAGGCTTCAGACTGGGCAGGACTTGCTTGAGTGATGGACTCTCAGGTGTTGACTATTTAGGTGGCTTTTGTTAAGTTCATTTCTCAATTTTTGGATATTTCCCTGCCAAGTGCCTTTAAGGTAATTTTAAGTAGTCTGTTGTACAGTTCAACTTTGCTGGCAGCTGGTGTGTGATAAGGGATATGATCTATTTCTTCAATATCCTGGTTTTTGGCTGAGGTGTTTCTAAGGCTGTTCTTGAAATGGGTCCTGTTGTCTGACAATTCTCTCAGGGGTGCTGTGTCTTTATAGGACTTGCTTTTTTGGGCTTCCGACGGTGTTTTGAGTAGTAGTGTGAGGTACAGGGTGGGTTTCTAATGATCTAGTGGTGGCTTCTACAATTGTGATCAAGGAGCACTTGCCTTGGGGGCTTTGAGGCAGTGTGATGTGGTTCATTTGCTCGGCTTCTTTCTACTTATATTTGGAATACTGCCCCCCATATTAGAGAGGCTTTATCAGCTTGGCTTGCTTGATTTTAGCACATGTCTTACAGTTATGGAAAACTTCAGAAATGCAATTTATAGTTAAATCTGCTTTTCAGTTTTGTGCCTACTTATAGGTGGCATTTTTGCCTTGATGGCTTGAGGTAGTATGCACCTATTCAGCTAGGAGCAACTCTCCCTTATGTTGCTAATTTAAATTTATTTGTGACATTTCTACTTTTGCAGCTTGAACCTACTTGCTCCTTGTTTTAGTGTTCTTTATTAGCCTGACTTTTGGGGATGTGGCTGTCTACATGATGGACTGTTACAGATAGTTTGTCTGAGTGGCAATGTTTTTCCACTCATCAGCAGCCTCGATTGGTTTTCCTTTATGTTGCTAGCTGGCCTTTTTTCACATTTCTAGCTAACTCCACAGAGCATTGGTTACTATTTATGATTGAGTCTAAGGGTAGAGCGTTGGCCAGTTCCCTCAGCAGTGTCCAGGACCAGCTGAATGGCTTTGAGTTCAGCAAGTGCACTTGATTCACCTTCTCCTTCAGTAGCTTGTGTGACTCGTCGTGTGGGGCTCCCTGCGGCCACTTTCCACTTCTGGTTCATCTCAACCATGAGACAGAAACTGTCAGTGGCTAGAGCACAGCATGTTTCTTGTGCTGGTAGTTGGTTGTATGGTAGAGCTTTTTAGCCTGGGTTACATGTTTCTGATCCTTTTTGTTGGTGAGACAAAGGTTTTTATCTTGTGGCTGGTTTGAACTGTTTTTAAAATTTCAGGGTGATTTGTGTTTCTAATCTGGCCGTGCTGTGTGATGAGAGCAATCCATGGGCTCCATGTGGTGTGGGTGGCCTGGTGGGTAGAGGAGCCTTTTCTTTAAACATCCACCCCAGCACTGGGAGTCAGGGTGCCAAGAGGAGTTGTGCTTTTGTGATAATTTCTTTTGAGGTGGCTCAAACTTTCTTATTATACGCAGTAGGATTTTGTTGGGGTGTTTTTTTGGTTTTTTGTGCGAGTAGTTTGCTTCAGACTTTCTGTAACTTTGACTCTAAAATTGTAGTGCTCGGTTCCTAGGAGAGCTTGTGTTTCCTTCTTGCTGGTTGGTGGAGACTCTGTGATGATCTCATGGATCATTTCAGTGGGGATCTGGCTCTGTCCATCTTGCCACTCTACTCCCAGGAACTGGATCTCTCAGGCAGGTCCCTTGACTTTGCTCCTCTCGGTGGTGAAACCTCCTTCCAGCAGAATCTGGATGATACTCTCTCCTCTCCCAAATACTTTTATTGCCCTGTTCCTCCACACAATGATGTCATTGATGTATTGCAGATGTTTTGGAGCTTTACCCTTTTCCAGTGCAGCCTGGATCAGCCTGTGGCAGATGGTGGGGCTGTGTTTCCACCCCTGGGGCAGTCGGTTCCAGGTGTGCTGCACGTCCCCCCAAGTGAAAGCAAACTGAGGCCTGCACTCTGCTGCCAAAGGAATGGAGAAAAATGCATTGGCAATGTCCATGGAGCCACTTTGCTGCCTTGGGCTCCAGCTCCTCCTGGAGATCCAGCGTGTCCGGCACGGCAGCGCTCAGCACTGGAGAATCAACGACTGGGAGAGAGAGGGGGTCTACTGACTGCTGATCAGAATCCAAATTTACTCTCAGCTACATGTGCTTATATACCATTTTTAGGAAAGCTGGTAGTTTTTTTCCCACATTGGTTGTGTTAAACATCACACAAATAAGCTTACACATTTGCAACATTTCTATTTGGTTCATTCTTCTTTCCTATCGCCAGTGTTGATCCAATCTTCATGGAGTCTTCAAAGCTCTATTTGCTCTTGCCAAGGCATCTTGGTTATCAAGCTGCTTATGCTAATTAAATCCACAGCACTCTGTCTTAGCACCCACAGTGGAGTCACATCATTCAAGGCACAATAGCCTACAGTCAATTTCTATTGTGTGTATGACTGGGCCACAGGCAAACTGGGGCTGTTGAAGGGTGAGTGGGTTTTACTGAGCACCCTTTGACTATCTAGCTAAATTTTATGGGGGGAAATAATGGCATCTTGATTCATCTGATACTGCTGGCTGTGTGCTGTTGAGGTGTGTCACGATCCGTCCAACCCAAGCAGGAGTCGTGACTGGTTCTTTTAGGAATCTCAGAGCACAAAAGACACAGCAGGGGACAAAACCAGTTTGCTTTTGCAGAAATGCACTTTATTTAGTGCCAACCAAAATGCAATAGTGGGACAGAGAGAGAGAGAGAGAGAGAAAGGGCTGGTCAGGATTATATTTATCAAGACGGGCAGACGAATCCTCGTGGAGCAGCCAATAGATGTCTGTTGCCGTCTGGGGAGATCTCAGGGGGTCTCCTCTGTGAAAGTCACTTTTATAGTCCTTTCCCAAAGCAAGTGGCTTCTGGCCAAAAGGTGGGAAGATTTATGGACTATTGTATGTGGAGCTCGTTACCCTGAGGAACAGGTGGAAACAGGACGTTTCAAGGCACACCAAACCATCTTTGTTGTTATGAACACACGCAGGGCAGCCCATACCGGACCAGTCCATTGTTCTTAAATCTGTGGGAGCTTTGTTCAGTCAGCGTCCCGTGACTAGTTGTCGTGAGAAACCAGTCCTGGTAGGCATCACCTGCGGAACAGTCACTTGGCGTTCCTCCCATCCCTGGCCAGCGCAGGCCTCAGGCGAGGGTTGATGGGCAGAAACAGACGAGAGGCTCAGACGGACTCTCACAGCTGGGAAGGTACTCCAAGTAACCCAAAAACGCCTGAAAACCTCCTCAACATTTCAATTAAACGGACAAAGATGGAATAAATTTGAATAAGTATGAAATATTTAGGGCTATATTTTATTTACATTTAAACAATGGAGGGTTGAAAATGTGCATTGTGTGTGTTAAGACCTGTCAAAACCAAGGAACCCTCGAAAAAATCCCCCAAATCCTTTTAAGAATCCCTTGAAAACAAGTAAAATTGAGTAGAAGCATAATAAAGATCAATAAATACAAACAGGTTAAAATTAAGGTGTAATTTTGAAATTGAGAGGTGTAAAATGTGGCTTGGGGTGTTAAAATGCCTCAAGAAAGCACCAAAATCCCCAAGCACCAAATTGCCCTTACACCTGGGCTGGCTGTCCCACAGTTCAAGTAAAGAGTCCTCCAGTAGGTCAGGGGAGCAGCAGCCCTCTTGCTGAGGCACAGAAATGGGTCAGTGCCACAAATGTGTGCTTTGGAAATCAGAGTAGGGTTCCTCCATGCTGTCAGAACTCTAATAGAGCTGTGGTGGCTGAGGGATGTACGTGGGAAGGGTTTTTCTGCCATGAACTGGACTTGTTGACCATCTGAGCTCTGTTCAGGGGCAGTCTGGGAGCCTGTTCCTTTCCCTTCCCCAAGGGCAGAGTGTTGGTGAGGGCTGGAGTTGGAGGCTGTGTGTGCCCGACAGCCGGTACCGTGGGGCTGCGGATGCTGCTGCCAGCGTGGGCTTGTCTGAGCTGGGCCTTGTGCCTCTTCCAGGTGTCCCTGCTGCAGTCACAGCTGGCCCGGGACTGGCAATACCGGCAGAACTACACTGAGCTGCTCAAAAACCAGGCAAGAGCTGTCAGACCTTCACCAGGAGCTCTCCTGCTCCTTTGCAGCTCTGCTCAAGGAGCCCAGGGCTGCTCTTGTGGAACAGAGACTTGAAGCTGCATTGATCTCTGAACTGATGTCACTTGGCAGTGACAGCCTTGGGCCATCAGTCTCTGCAGAGACAGGCCCTGGAGAAGGCAGGTGCAGCTCTTCTCTTCCACGGAGGATTTGTGCCCTGCCAGTTCCTGTCAACTGGGACACAGAAGTCCTCCATAGGACACAGAAGAGTGTTATTGAAGATTAGGGCAAAACATACTTACTAAAGCTTTTCCAAGCATACCCATATGGTTTTTGAAGGTCTGTTCCTAGCAAGGAAACTTTGATGTAATCAACAAGAATTTTCTTCTGCCTAGAAGATCTAGATATATTGCCAAACACAGTGCAGAGAAAAAATTGCACTTGTGACGGTGTCATTTTTGATCTATTTTATAAGCCTTTAAACACTGCAGCTCTTGGCATTTCTCTGCAGGAATTTCAAAAGCCCCCGAAACACCATTTTTCCTCCTCATTTGACTGTTCTAAACACAAGGCTTTCTTTTCCATGAATATTTGTAAGCACCAAGAATCTTTATGGGCTTTTTCTTACATCTCCCCCATGTCAGGGAAGACAGAAGAATTCCTGTGACTCAGGAACTAAGTGCATCCCTAAAGAGGATGTGGTTCTTGAGAATGCTGAGCCTTAAAATAGATGCTGTCTGGACCAGCAACTTGTAACTCGTGTTCTGAGCCAGGGCCCTGCCCGGCACGACTGTGGGGACACGGGGGAGGCAGGGCAGGTGCCAGAGCCAGCAGGGAGCTGGGGCTGGGGAGAGCCGGGGAGGGCCATTCCACCAGTCCCTGGAATGATGGGCTTCGGATCCTGGCAACCGTCAACAGGCCATGGAATGTTGGAATGTTGGGGGTTGGACCCTGGCAACCATCAACAGGCCATGGAATGTTTGGAATGTTGGGGGTCGGACCCTGGCAACAATCGACAGCTCCTGGCTCAGTGGGGTTTGGACCCTGGAGCTGTCAACAGCTCATGAGCGTTGGGGCTCAGACCTTGCCAAGGCCAATGGCACCATCTTGAGTGCTATTGACCTTGCAAAGAACAACAACATCTGGCAATTGAGGCCAGACCCTGGAAAGGCCAAGGGCCTTTGAGCACTGGGGTTTGGCGACTGTTGGTGCCAAAGGAGCAGATGGACAGCCGGCGGGTGAGTGAAAAAGCCACTGCTCTCCATGTGCCAGACCCAGCAGGGACCTGGCTGGGCTGGGCGTGTGCCTCAGGGGAACTGGTTCCCTTTGGGAATAGCAAGGGATTAACAGTTGGCTGTTCCAGAGCTTTGGTGCTTGCTGTGGGGACAGGCCTGGGAGGGAATGGGGGCTCCTGGCCACATGTCCCGCTCCATCCTTGTTCCACTGGAATCCGTAGGCACAAACAAGGGAGCAGCTTTTCATTGCCTTCCCTTCAGCCCAGTTTACAGCACAGCCTCAGTTCTTCCCACAGGCAAGAATGGGTTTCTCCCTGACATCTCCAAGATGATCCGCAGAGGCCCAGAGGAGGCCATGGGATTAATAGGAAGATGCTCCAAGGGCTGGAGCATCAGCGCCAAGGGAAAAGGATGCAAGAGTTGATGTTGTCCAGCCTGGGGAAGGTTCCAGGGTGACCTTAGAACCCCTTTCCAATGCCTGAGGGGGCTGCAAGAGAGTTGGAGAGGGACTTAAGCCAGGGGCCTGCAGGGACAGAACAAGGGACAGTGACTTCCTACTGAGACATGGCAGAGATAGATGGGATATTGGGAGAGAATTCTGCCCTGTGAGGGTGCTGAGGCCCTGGCACAGGTTGTCATGAGAAGCTGTGGCTGCCCCTGGATCCCTGGAGTGTTCAAGGCCAAATTGGACTGGGTTCTGGGCAGCTCCCCTTCTGGTGTTCTTAAAAGTGATGAGACACCTTCCAACATATTCATTTGTGCTACTGTCAAACTACTGGGCTGGAAATATTCCAAAGGAGGAGAGGAAGAGCTCAGCTGGAATTGCTATGCTTTGGGACAGGCTGGGAAGCACTTAGAGGTGGCTGCCTCAGGAGCAGCCATGCAGTCTGAGTGTGCTCTGCCCTGTGCTCTTGCAGGGAGCTCGAGGACTTTCTCACCAGGGTCGTTCCTCCAGATCCCCTCAGGTGAGTAAAGAGTGCAGGGTGTTGGTTACAGTCTGAATAATGGTACCTGTAGTTTTCTTGGCGGGCCAGATGTGGTTTTGTTGAAGCAATGATTTTGGAGAAGGGTGTAGTTACTTTTTAAACATCTAGTGGTGATGAAGATAGGACTGGTCTTGTGGGAATTTAGTGGGAAAGGTTGCTCTGATGTTTCAAATTTCAGGTTTTATTTAGGTAGGAAATCCTTGGCTTTTCTCCTTGGGTGGGGCATCTCCCATAAGGTATAACTCCTTGTGGGGAGGAGTTCTGAGGGATGGGTCATGAAAGAGATAAGGAGCCCTGCTCCACCTGGTTTCAGCAGATGCTGATAGAATGTATACTTCTGCTTGCATCTTGCATTGCAACTTAAGACATGATCTACTCCTTATTCTATTACCATCTGCATCATACCTTAATTAATACCTTCTTTCAACTCTGCTGTATATTTTTATCCACTGTGATACTTCGCACACAGTTCTTGCTTAAGATTAGGTTTTTCTGTGGTACTCAATGGGTTTCTTTATCTTTCTGCATTACCTACTAAGTGTAACTAGGTTTTTCAGCAAAAACAATTGTACGGATTGGTTTGCCTTGGCTTGAGGTGGGCATAATCTAAACAGTTTTAAAATACCTTTTTTGTGTACTACAGGGACTTTATCCCCATGCACTGTGTGCAAGGCTTCAGACTGGGCAGGACTTGCTTGAGTGATGGACTCTCAGGTGTTGACTATTTAGGTGGCTTTTGTTAAGTTCATTTCTCAGTTTTTGGATATTTCCCGGCCAAGTGCCTTTAGGGTAATTTTAAGTAGTCTGTTGTACAGTTCAACTTTCCTGGCAGCTGGTGTGTGATACGGGATTTGATCTATTTATTCAATGTCCTGGTTTTTGACTGAGGTGTTTCTAAGGCTGCTCTTGAAATGGGTCCTGTTGTCTGAGGATTCTCTCAGGGGTGCTGTGTCTTTATAGGACTTGCTTTTTTGGGCTTCAGACGGTGTTTTGAGCAGTAGTGTGAGGTACAGGGTGGGTTTCTAATGATCTAGTGGTGGCTTCTACAATTGTCATCACGTAGCACTTGCCTTGGGGGGTTTGAGGCAGTGTGATGTAGTTCATTTGCTCGGCTTCTTTATACTTATATTTGGAATACTGCCCCCCATATTAGAAAGGCCTTATTGGCTTGACTTGCTTGATTTTAGCACGTCTTACAGTTATGGATAACTTGAGAAATGGTATTTATAATTAAACCTGCTTTTCAGTTTTGTGCCTACTTCTAGGTGGCAGTTTTGCCTTGATGGCTTGAGGCAGTATGGGCGTATTGAGCTGGGAATAACTCTCCCTTATGTTGCTAATTTAAATTTATTGGTGACATCTCTATTTTTGCAGCTTGATCTACTTGCTCCTTGTTTTAGTGTTCTTTATTAGCCTGACTTTTGGGGACGTGGCCCTCTACATGATGGACTTTTACAGAGAGTTTGTCTGAGTGGCAATGTTTTTCCACTCATCACCAGCCTCAATTGGTTTTCCTTTCTGTTGCTAGTTGGCCTTTTTTAACCTTTCCAGCTAAACCCACAGAGCATTGGTTACTATTTATGATTCAGTATGAAGGTAGAGCTTTGGCCAGTTCTCTTCTTCACCAGTGTCCAGGGCCAGCTGAATGGCTTTGAGTTCAGCAAGTGCACTTGATTCACCTTCTCCTTCAGTAGCTCGTGTGACTCGTCGTGTGGGGCTCCCTGCGGCCACTTTTCACTTCTGGTTCATCTCAACCATGAGACAGAAAATGTCAGTGACAAGAGCACAGTGTGTTTCTTGTGCTGGTAGTTGGTTGTATGGTGGAGCTTTTTAGCCTGGGTGACTTGTTTCTGCTCCTTTTTGTTAGTGAGACTAAAGTTTTTATCTTGTGGCCGGTTTGAACTGTTTTTAAAATTTCAGGGTGATTTGTGTTTCTAATCCGGCCGTGCTGTGTGATGAGAGCAATCCATGGGCTCCATGTGGTGTGGGTGGCGTGGTGGGTAGAGGAGCCTTTTCTTTCAACATCCACCCCAGCACCGGGAGTCAGGGTGCCAGGAGGAGTTGTGCTTTTGTGATAAGTTCTTTTGAGGTGGCTTGAACTTTCTTAAAGGCGGCTAAGATTTTTTTTTCTTTGTTTCTGTGGGGGTTTTTTTGTTGTTTTTTTTTTTTTTTTTCTGTGAGTGTAGTTTGCTTCAGACATTCTGTAACTTTGAATTCTAGTGCTCGGCCTCGAGTCTACCCAGGCACCTTCTGCTAAAGGCTCCAGGACAAGCCATTGTTCTTGGCTGCAGAGTAAAGCACATTCCTCACCTCTGGTCCCGTCCTGACTGGGCCAAGGGCAATGCATGAGTGATTTTCTGCTTGGTCTGGGTGAAGGTTTATTGCTGTTCAGGGCCACAGCTGGAATTGTTCTTCTTAGGGTGAGCAGGTAGAGAGGGCTCACAATGTGGCTGCACTCAGGAATGCATTCTCTAAAAACCTATGGCCCCTAGG
Organism: Erithacus rubecula; assembly: GCF_903797595.1. Taxonomy (NCBI): domain Eukaryota; kingdom Metazoa; phylum Chordata; class Aves; order Passeriformes; family Muscicapidae; genus Erithacus; species Erithacus rubecula. The sequence continues at coordinate 52,119 of NW_027635923.1, forward strand.
AAAGCTTGTGTTTCCTTCTTGCTGCTTGGTGGAGACACTGTGATGATCTCATTGATCATTTCAGTGGGGATCTGGCTCTGTCCATCTTGCCACTCTACTCCCAGGAACTGGATCTCCCAGGCAGGTCCCTTGACTTTGCTCTTCTCGATGGCAAAACCTCCTTCCAGCAGAATCTGGATGATCCTCTCTCCTTTCTCAAATACTTTTATTGCCTTGTTCCTACACACAATGATGTTATTGATGTATTGCAGATGTTTTGGAGCTTTACCCTTTTCCAGTGCAGCCTGGATCAGCCCGTGGCAGATGGTGGGGCTGTGTTTCCACCCCTGGGGCAGTCGGTTCCAGGTGTGCTGCACGTCCCCCCAGGTGAAAGCAAACTGAGGCCTGCACTCTGCTGCCAAAGGAATGGAGAAAAATGCATTGGCAATGTCAATGGTGCCACTTTGCTGCCTTGGGCTCCAGCTCCTCCTGGAGATCCAGCGTGTCCGGCACGGCAGCGCTCAGCACTGGAGAATCAACGACTGGGAGAGAGAGGGGGTCTACTGACTGCTGATCAGAATCCAAATTTACTCTCAGCTACATGTGCTTCTATACCATTTTTAGGAAAGCTGGTAATTTTTTACCACATTGGTTGGGTTAAACATCACACAATCAAGCTTACACATTTGCAACATTTCTATTTGATTCATTCTTCTTTCCTGTCATCAGACTTGATCCAATCTTTATGGAGTCTTCAAAGCTCTGTTTGTTCTTGCCAAGGCATCTTGGTTATGAAGCTGCTTATGCTAATTAAATCCACAGTACTGTGTCATAGCTCCCACAGTGGAGTCCCTTCATTCAAGGCACAATAGCCTACAGTCAATTTCTATTGTCTGTCAGACTTCCCACAGACAAACTGGGACTGTTGAAGTGTGAGTGGATTTGACTGAGCACCCTTTGACTTTCTAGCCTAAATTTTATGGGTGGGGATAATGGCATCTTGATTCATCTGATACTGCTGGATGTGTGCTGTTGAGGTGTGTCACGATCTGCCCAACCCGAGCGGGAGTCGTGACTGGTTCTTTTATGGATCTCAGAGTGGAAAAGACACAGCAGGGGATAAAACCAGTTTGCTTTTGCAGAAATACACTTTATTTAGTGCCAGCCAAAATGCGATAGTGGGACAGAGAGAGAGAGAGAGAGAGAGAGAGAGAAAGGGGGGTCGGGATTATAGCTACCAACATGGGCAGACGAATCCTCATGGAGCCACCAATAGATGTCTGTTGCCGTCTGGGGAGATCTCGGGGGTCTCCTCTGAGAAAGTCACTTTTATAGTCCTTTCCCAAAGCGAGTGGCTTTTGGCCAAAAGGTGGGAAGATTTATGGACTGTTGTATGTGGAGATGGTTACCCTAAAGAACAGGTGGAAACAGGACGTTTCAAGGCACACCAAACCATCTCTGTTGTTATTAACACACGCAGGGCAGCCCATACCAGACCAGTCCATTGTTCTTCCATCTGTGGGATCTTTGTTGAGTCAGCGCCCCGTGACTAGTTGTCATGAGAAACCAGTCCTGGTGGGCATCACCTGCGGAACAGTCACTTGGCGTTCCTCCCATCCCTGGCCAGCGCAGGCCTCAGGCGAGGGTCGTTGGGCAGAAACAGACGAGAGGCTCAGACGGACGCTCACAACAGGGAATATGAAAATAGCAACTGGAGAGAGAATATGGGATGGCGATACAGAAGATGGGAGAGGGAACAGAAAGGGCCGAAGGAGACATTTTGTGTCAGAGGGGCTCCCAGTGCCCGTCCCTCGAGAGGCCTGGGTTGAGGAGCAGCAAGCGGAGCCGTGCAGCCCAGGGCCGCTCCGTGCCTCGTCTGCCTCCCTGCAGGGCCAAGCCCCCGTGGGACACGCGGCTTCTCCCGCCCAGGCCCTCCAGGTCATGTGTGAATTGCTCAGCCTCGATCTCCTCAGTTTCCCAGCACCTCTTGGTGACCTGGGCAGCGCCGGCGGCCACCACGAATGTTCCGGATCGCAGCTGGAAGGAGACGAATTCCCGGCCGTCCTTGGCGAGCCCATGGGATCCGCGGATGCTGCCGTGGGACAGGAGGGCACAGGCGGAAACTTCCTGCAGCAGGGGTTCCCTGTATGCAGCAAAGGGAGCTCCAAGGGTCCCCGGTGTCCCCACCTGCAGCACAGGGCGGGGAAAGCCGGGATGGCCGGGAATAGGGGTCAGGGTTGTCCCCAGTGTTGAGGGAAGGAAGGGCTGGGTGCTGGGAAAGGCAGGAATAAAGGTGCAGGGGGTCTCTGGCTCAAGGAGAAGGGGACTCTGCGGGCAGGAGAGGCGGGATGGCCGGGAAAGGGGTGCCGGAGTTACTGGTGCCGGATAAGGGGGTGCAGGGTGGAGCGCATGGCCGGGAATGGGGGTTCGGGGCGATCAAGGCGCCCGGGAATGTGGGTGTAGGGGCCTCTCCGTGCTCCGGAATGGGCGATCAAAGAGTCCCGGGGCCGGGGGTCCCCCCTCAGCTCTGGCCGCCCCCCGGGGCCCCCAGGAGCGCCCCAGCCCCAGCGCTGGAGCCATGGCGCTGCTCGGCTGCGGCCCCGCCCCTGAGCAGCCTCCGGCCCCGCCATTGGCCCCGCTCTTTCCTGTCAGCCAATGGCAGCCCGAGTGTTCAGAGGCGTCACCGGTCGCCGGGCAGATCCCGGCATTGCCGCCGCTGCGGAAAGCAAAAGCCAAAACGCCCGAAGGAGTGCGTGGGGAAGGCACGGGGCAATTCCCGGGAATTCGCCTGGATCCCCTCCCGGGATCCCCCGGGACCCTCCTCGGCCGCGCACTGCGGGACCCCCGGGCCGGGCTGTGCTCAGCTCCCGGGGCCTGCGCTCCAGCTCTGCCTGCAACCCGCCGCCTCCGGCCCAAAGCGGGGCAAGCACCGCCAGCCGCGGATCCATTTTTTCCTGCGCTGCGGCTCCGAGCCCCGGCGGAGCAGGACTGGGCGCTGCGACTGCGAGCCCTGATTGCCAATCTCCTTCTCTCGCTTTCTCCTGTTCTCTCCCTTTGCTGTGGGTGATCATCAATCCCAGAGCGGCCGGAGAGCCCCGTGCCCAGGTCGGGTTTCCCAGGAAAGGGAGGCCTGGGGGTGAGATGCCCTGGGCCCGCCGGGAATGGGGGTCTGGGAGACCTCGAAGTTAAAAACAACCCGAACCGAAATCTTTAACTAAGGAGCTCTTCATTACTAAAAGCAGCAGGTAACCAAAGTGAATATTCTACAGCAATACTGTTGTCTAGCCACGCAAGAAGCGAGGTACCACACACACAAGAGAGGATTTTTCAGGCTGGTGTAAGTGCCCATGGACTTACCATGTCTCGTGTTGTTTAGGGCTGTTTGTATGTTAAGTCACTTCTCAGGAGATGGTGAGCTCACAACTGGAGGACGAAGGCAATTTTTAGCAGCTGGTCCCATAGCTGACTGTATCGTGTCCGGAGGGTTCCCGAATCTTGTATTGGCTCACTGTTCCAGGGGCTTTTTCTCTTCAAGGGAGCTCTCCTGAAGAGTGGTGTTTCGGGAGCTTTGCGATTTTACATGTTGGGCGCGTTCTTTCAATTGATGGACAGGAGGGGAGCAGCAGCAGCCAGGCCAGAAATGAGACAGGGGAGAGGGAGGAAGTGGGAAGTAACAGGGAACCAACTGGAACAGGGAATACAACAAACTGGATTTAAGGAAGGGAATACAACGACTGGATTAAAGAATGAACTGGGGTCATACAGAACAGTGTATCAAACGATAAGGTAAGTGACAATTCCAACTCTCTAACAATCCTTATTTACAACCTTCAGGGGAGATCATTTATCACAGTGCTGCAGCTTAACATTAAATCTGGTTTTTGCTGATCCCGTGCTGGGGAT
>NW_027635923.1:56500-93478 GCF_903797595.1 Erithacus rubecula
AATGGATCCGCGGCTGGCGTTCTTGTGCCCCGCTCTTGGCCCGGGGCAGCGGGTTGCAGCAGAGCTGGAGCGCAGGCCCCGGGAGCTGAGCACAGCCCGGCCGCGGGGTCCCGCAGTGCGCGGCCGAGGAGGGTCCCGGGGGATCCCGGGAGGGGATCCAGGCGAATTCCCGGGAATTGCCCCGTGCCTTCCCCACGCACTCCTTCGGGCGTTTTGGCTTTTGCTTTCCGCAGCGGCGGCAATGCCGGGATCTGCCCGGCGACCGGTGACGCCTCTGCAGACTCGGGCTGCCATGGCTGACAGGAAAGAGCGGGGCCAATGGCGGGCCGGAGGCTGCTCAGGGGCTGGGCCGCAGCCGAGCAGCGGCAATGGCTCCAGCGCTTGGGCTGGGGCGCTCCTGGGGGCGCCGTGGGGGCGGCCAGAGCTGAGGGGGGACCCCCGGCCCCGGGACTCTTTGATCGCCCATGTCCGGAGCACGGAGAGGCCCCTACACCCACATTCCCGGGCGCCTTGATCGCCCCGAACCCCCATTCCCGGCCATGCGCTCCACCCTGCACCCCCTTATCCGGCACCAGTAACCCCGGCACTCCTTTCCCGCCCATCCCGCCTCTCCTGCCCGCAGAGTCCCCTTCTCCTTGACCCAGAGACCCCCTGCACCTTTATTCCTGCCTTTCCCAGCACCCAGCCCTTCCTTCCCTCAACACTGGGGACAACCCTGACCCCTATTCCCGGCCATCCCGGCTTTCCCCGCCCTGTGCTGCAGGTGGGGACACCGGGGACCCTTGGAGCTCCCTTTGCTGCATACAGGGAACCCCTGCTGCAGGAGGTTTCCGCCTGTGCCCTCCTGTCCCACGGCAGCGTCCGCGGATCCCATGGGCTCGCCAAGGACGGCCGGGAATTCGTCTCCTTCCAGCTGCGATCCGGAACATTCGTGGTGGCCGCCGGCGCTGCCCAGGTAACCAAGAGGTGCTGGGAAACTGAGGAGATCGAGGCTGAGGAATTCACACATGACCTGGAGGGCCTGGGCGGGAGAAGCCGCGTGTCCCACGGGGGCTTGGCCCTGCAGGGAGGCAGACGAGGCACGGAGCGGCCCTGGGCTGCACGGCTCCGCTTGCTGCTCCTCAACCCAGGCCTCTCGAGGGACGGGCACTGGGAGCCCCTCTGACACAAAATGTCTCCTTCGGCCCTTTCTGTTCCCTCTCCCATCTTCTGTATCGCCATCCCATATTCTCTCTCCATTTGCTATTTTCATATTCCCTGTTGTGAGCGTCCGTCTGAGCCTCTCATCTGTTTCTGCCCAACGACCCTCGCCTGAGGCCTGCGCTGGCCAGGGATGGGAGGAACGCCAAGTGACTGTTCCGCAGGTGATGCCTACCAGGACTGGTTTCTCATGACAACTAGTCACGGGGCGCTGACTCAACAAAGATCCCACAGATGGAAGAACAATGGACTGGTCTGGTATGGGCTGCCCTGCGTGTGTTAATAACAACAGAGATGGTTTGGTGTGCCTTGAAACGTCCTGTTTCCACCTGTTCTTTAGGGTAACCATCTCCACATACAACAGTCCATAAATCTTCCCACCTTTTGGCCAAAAGCCACTCGCTTTGGGAAAGGACTATAAAAGTGACTTTCTCAGAGGAGACCCCCGAGATCTCCCCAGACGGCAACAGACATCTATTGGTGGCTCCATGAGGATTCGTCTGCCCATGTTGGTAGCTATAATCCCGACCCCCCTCTCTCTCTCTCTCTCTCTCTCTCTCTCTCTCTCTGTCCCACTATCGCATTTTGGCTGGCACTAAATAAAGTGTATTTCTGCAAAAGCAAACTGGTTTTATCCCCTGCTGTGTCTTTTCCACTCTGAGATCCATAAAAGAACCAGTCACGACTCCCGCTCGGGTTGGGCAGATCGTGACACACCTCAACAGCACACATCCAGCAGTATCAGATGAATCAAGATGCCATTATCCCCACCCATAAAATTTAGGCTAGAAAGTCAAAGGGTGCTCAGTCAAATCCACTCACACTTCAACAGTCCCAGTTTGTCTGTGGGAAGTCTGACAGACAATAGAAATTTACTGTAGGCTATTGTGCCTTGAATGAAGTGACTCCACTGTGGGAGCTATGACACAGTACTGTGGATTTAATTAGCATAAGCAGCTTCATAACCAAGATGCCTTGGCAAGAACAAACAGAGCTTTGAAGACTCCATAAAGATTGGATCAAGTCTGATGACAGGAAAGAAGAATGAATCAAATAGAAATGTTGCAAATGTGTAAGCTTGATTGTGTGATGTTTAACCCAACCAATGTGGTAAAAAATTACCAGCTTTCCTAAAAATGGTATAGAAGCACATGTAGCTGAGAGTAAATTTGGATTCTGATCAGCAGTCAGTAGACCCCCTCTCTCTCCCAGTCGTTGATTCTCCAGTGCTGAGCGCTGCCGTGCCGGACACGCTGGATCTCCAGGAGGAGCTGGAGCCCAAGGCAGCAAAGTGGCACCATTGACATTGCCAATGCATTTTTCTCCATTCCTTTGGCAGCATAGTGCAGGCCTCAGTTTGCTTTCACCTGGGGGGACGTGCAGCACACCTGGAACCGACTGCCCCAGGGGTGGAAACACAACCCCACCATCTGCCACGGGCTGATCCAGGCTGCACTGGAAAAGGGTAAAGCACCAAAACATCTGCAATACATCAATAACATCATTGTGTGTAGGAACAAGGCAATAAAAGTATTTGAGAAAGGAGAGAGGATCATCCAGATTCTGCTGGAAGGTGGTTTTACCATCGAGAAGAGCAAAGTCAAGGGACCTGCCTGGGAGATCCAGTTCCTGGGAGTAGAGTGGCAAGATGGACAGAGCCAGATCCCCACTGAAATGATCAATGAGATCATCACAGTGTCTCCACCAAGCAGCAAGAAGGAAACACAAGCTTTCCTAGGGGCCATAGGTTTTGAGAGAATGCATTCCTGAGTGCAGCCACATTGTGAGCCCTCTCTACCTGCTCACCCTAAGAAGAACAATTCCAGCTGTGGCCCTGAACAGCAATAAACCTTCACCCAGACCAAGCAGAAAATCACTCATGCATTGCCCTTGGCCCAGTCAGGACGGGACCAGAGGTGAGGAATGTGCTTTACTCTGCAGCCAAGAACAATGGCTTGTCCTGGAGCCTTTAGCAGAAGGTGCCTGGGTAGACTCGAGGCCGAGCACTAGAATTCAAAGTTACAGAATGTCTGAAGCAAACTACAATCACAAAAAAAAAAAAAAAAAAAACAACAAAAAAACCCCCACAGAAACAAAGAAAAAAAAATCTTAGCCGCCTTTAAGAAAGTTCAAGCCACCTCAAAAGAACTTATCACAAAAGCACAACTCCTCCTGGCACCCTGACTCCCGGTGCTGGGGTGGATGTTGAAAGAAAAGGCTCCTCTACCCACCACGCCACCCACACCACATGGAGCCCATGGATTGCTCTCATCACACAGCACGGCCGGATTAGAAACACAAATCACCCTGAAATTTTAAAAACAGTTCAAACCGGCCACAAGATAAAAACTTTAGTCTCACTAACAAAAAGGAGCAGAAACAAGTCACCCAGGCTAAAAAGCTCCACCATACAACCAACTACCAGCACAAGAAACACACTGTGCTCTTGTCACTGACATTTTCTGTCTCATGGTTGAGATGAACCAGAAGTGAAAAGTGGCCGCAGGGAGCCCCACACGACGAGTCACACGAGCTACTGAAGGAGAAGGTGAATCAAGTGCACTTGCTGAACTCAAAGCCATTCAGCTGGCCCTGGACACTGGTGAAGAAGAGAACTGGCCAAAGCTCTACCTTCATACTGAATCATAAATAGTAACCAATGCTCTGTGGGTTTAGCTGGAAAGGTTAAAAAAGGCCAACTAGCAACAGAAAGGAAAACCAATTGAGGCTGGTGATGAGTGGAAAAACATTGCCACTCAGACAAACTCTCTGTAAAAGTCCATCATGTAGAGGGCCACGTCCCCAAAAGTCAGGCTAATAAAGAACACTAAAACAAGGAGCAAGTAGATCAAGCTGCAAAAATAGAGATGTCACCAATAAATTTAAATTAGCAACATAAGGGAGAGTTGTTCCCAGCTCAATACGCCCATACTGCCTCAAGCCATCAAGGCAAAACTGCCACCTAGAAGTAGGCACAAAACTGAAAAGCAGGTTTAATTATAAATACCATTTCTCAAGTTATCCATAACTGTAAGACGTGCTAAAATCAAGCAAGTCAAGCCAATAAGGCCTTTCTAATATGGGGGGCAGTATTCCAAATATAAGTATAAATAAGCCGAGCAAATGAACTACATCACACTGCCTCAAACCCCCCAAGGCAAGTGCTACGTGATGACAATTGTAGAAGCCACCACTAGATCATTAGAAACCCACCCTGTACCTCACACTACTGCTCAAAACACCGTCTGAAGCCCAAAAAAGCAAGTCCTATAAAGACACAGCACCCCTGAGAGAATCCTCAGACAACAGGACCCATTTCAAGAGCAGCCTTAGAAACACCTCAGTCAAAAACCAGGACATTGAATAAATAGATCAAATCCCGTATCACACACCAGCTGCCAGGAAAGTTGAACTGTACAACAGACTACTTAAAATTACCCTAAAGGCACTTGGCCGGGAAATATCCAAAAACTGAGAAATAACTTAACAAAAGCCACCTAAATAGTCAACACCTGAGAGTCCATCACTCAAGCAAGTCCTGCCCAGTCTGAAGCCTTGCACACAGTGCATGGGGATAAAGTCCCTGTAGTACACAAAAAAGGTATTTTAAAACTGTTTAGATTATGCCCACCTCAAGCCAAGGCAAACCAATCCGTACAATTGTTTTTGCTGAAAAACCTAGTTACACTTAGTAGGTAATGCAGAAAGATAAAGAAACCCATTGAGTACCACAGAAAAACCTAATCTTAAGCAAGAACTGTGTGCGAAGTATCACAGTGGATAAAAATATACAGCAGAGTTGAAAGAAGGTATTAATTAAGGTATGGTGCAGATGGTAATAGAATAAGGAGTAGATCATGTCTTAAGTTGCAATGCAAGATGCAAGCAGAAGTATACATTCTATCAGCATCTGCTGAAACCAGGTGGAGCAGGGCTCCTTATCTCTTTCATGACCCATCCCTCAGAACTCCTCCCCACAAGGAGTTATACCTTATGGGAGATGCCCCACCCAAGGAGAAAAGCCAAGGATTTCCTACCTAAATAAAACCTGAAATTTGAAACATCAGAGCAACCTTTCCCACTAAATTCCCACAAGACCAGTCCTATCTTCATCACCACTAGATGTTTAAAAAGTAACTACACCCTTCTCCAAAATCATTGCTTCAACAAAACCACATCTGGCCCGCCAAGAAAACTACAGGTACCATTATTCAGACTGTAACCAACACCCTGCACTCTTTACTCACCTGAGGGGATCTGGAGGAACGACCCTGGTGAGAAAGTCCTCGAGCTCCCTGCAAGAGCACAGGGCAGAGCACACTCAGACTGCATGGCTGCTCCTGAGGCAGCAACCTCTAAGTGCTTCCCAGCCTGTCCCAAAGCATAGCAATTCCAGCTGAGCTCTTCCTCTCCTCCTTTGGAATATTTCCAGCCCAGTAGTTTGACAGTAGCACAAATGAATATGTTGGAAGGTGTCTCATCACTTTTAAGAACACCAGAAGGGGAGCTGCCCAGAACCCAGTCCAATTTGGCCTTGAACACTCCAGGGATCCAGGGGCAGCCACAGCTTCTCATGACAACCTGTGCCAGGGCCTCAGCACCCTCACAGGGCAGAATTCTCTCCCAATATCCCATCTATCTCTGCCATGTCTCAGTAGGAAGTCACTGTCCCTTGTTCTGTCCCTGCAGGCCCCTGGCTTAAGTCCCTCTCCAACTCTCTTGCAGCCCCCTCAGGCATTGGAAAGGGGTTCTAAGGTCACCCTGGAACCTTCCCCAGGCTGGACAACATCAACTCTTGCATCCTTTTCCCTTGGTGCTGATGCTCCAGCCCTTGGAGCATCTTCCTATTAATCCCATGGCCTCCTCTGGGCCTCTGCGGATCATCTTGGAGATGTCAGGGAGAAACCCATTCTTGCCTGTGGGAAGAACTGAGGCTGTGCTGTAAACTGGGCTGAAGGGAAGGCAATGAAAAGCTGCTCCCTTGTTTGTGCCTACGGATTCCAGTGGAACAAGGATGGAGCGGGAGATGTGGCCAGGACCCCCATTCCCTCCCAGGCCTGTCCCCACAGCAAGCACCAAAGCTCTGGAACAGCCAACTGTTAATCCCTTGCTATTCCCAAAGGGAACCAGTTCCCCTGAGGCACACGCCCAGCCCAGCCAGGTCCCTGCTGGGTCTGGCACATGGAGAGCAGTGGCTTTTTCACTCACCCGCCGGCTGTCCATCTGCTCCTTTGGCACCAACAGTCGCCAAACCCCAGTGCTCAAAGGCCCTTGGCCTTTCCAGGGTCTGGCCTCAATTGCCAGATGTTGTTGTTCTTTGCAAGGTCAATAGCACTCAAGAAGGTGCCATTGGCCTTGGCAAGGACTGAGCCCCAACGCTCATGAGCTGTTGACAGCTCCAGGGTCCAAACCCCACTGAGCCAGGAGCTGTCGATTGTTGCCAGGGTCCGACCCCCAGCATTCCAAACATTCCATGGCCTGTTGACGGTTGCCAGGATCCGAAGCCCATCATTCCAGGGACTGGTGGAATGGCCCTCCCCGGCTCTCCCCAGCCCCAGCTCCCTGCTGGCTCTGGCACCTGCCCTGCCTCCCCCATGTCCCCACAGTCGTGCTGGGCAGGGCCCTGGCTCAGAACATGAGCTACAAGTTGCTGGTCCAGACAGCATCTATTTTAAGGCTCAGCATTCTCAAGAACCACATCCTCTTTAGGGATGCACTTAGTTCCTGAGTCACAGGAATTCTTCTGTCTTCCCTGACATGGGGGAGATGTAAGAAAAAGCCCATAAAGATTCTTGGTGCTTACAAATATTCATGGAAAAGAAAGCCTTGTGTTTAGAACAGTCAAATGAGGAGGAAAAATGGTGTTTCGGGGACTTTTGAAATTCCTGCAGAGAAATGCCAAGAGCTGCAGTGTTTAAAGGCTTATAAAATAGATCAAAAATCACAGCGTCACAAGTGCAATTTTTTCTCTGCACTGTGTTTGGCAATATATCTAGATCTTCTAGGCAGAAGAAAATTCTTGTTGATTACATCAAAGTTTCCTTGCTAGGAACAGACCTTCAAAAACCATATGGGTATGCTTGGAAAAGCTTTAGTAAGTATGTTTTGCCCTAATCTTCAATAACACTCTTCTGTGTCCTATGGAGGACTTCTGTGTCCCAGTTGACAGGAACTGGCAGGGCACAAATCCTCCGTGGAAGAGAAGAGCTGCACCTGCCTTCTCCAGGGCCTGTCTCTGCAGAGACTGATGGCCCAAGGCTGTCACTGCCAAGTGACATCAGTTCAGAGATCAATGCAGCTTCAAGTCTCTGTTCCACAAGAGCAGCCCTGACCTCCTTGAGCAGAGCTGCAAAGGAGCAGGAGAGCTCCTGGTGAAGGTCTGACAGCTCTTGCCTGGTTTTTGAGCAGCTCAGTGTAGTTCTGCCGGTATTGCCAGTCCCGGGCCAGCTGTGACTGCAGCAGGGACACCTGGAAGAGGCACAAGGCCCAGCTCAGACAAGCCCACGCTGGCAGCAGCATCCACAGCCCCACGGTACCGGCTGTCGGGGCACACACAGCCTCCAACTCCAGCCCTCACCAACACTCTGCCCTTGGGGAAGGGAAAGGAACAGGCTCCCAGACTGCCCCTGAACAGAGCTCAGATGGTCAACAAGTCCAGTTCATGGCAGAAAAACCCTTCCCACGTACATCCCTCAGCCACCACAGCTCTATTAGAGTTCTGACAGCATGGAGGAACCCTACTCTGATTTCCAAAGCACACATTTGTGGCACTGACCCATTTCTGTGCCTCAGCAAGAGGGCTGCTGCTCCCCTGACCTACTGGAGGACTCTTTACTTGAACTGTGGGACAGCCAGCCCAGGTGTAAGGGCAATTTGGTGCTTGGGGATTTTGGTGCTTTCTTGAGGCATTTTAACACCCCAAGCCACATTTTACACCTCTCAATTTCAAAATTACACCTTAATTTTAACCTGTTTGTATTTATTGATCTTTATTATGCTTCTACTCAATTTTACTTGTTTTCAAGGGATTCTTAAAAGGATTTGGGGGATTTTTTCGAGGGTTCCTTGGTTTTGACAGGTCTTAACACACACAATGCACATTTTCAACCCTCCATTGTTTAAATGTAAATAAAATATAGCCCCAAATATTTCATACTTATTCAAATTTATTCCATCTTTGTCCGTTTAATTGAAATGTGAGGAGGTTTTCAGGCGTTTTTGGGTTACTTGGAGTACCTTCCCAGCTGTGAGAGTCCGTCCGAGCCTCTCGTCTGTTTCTGCCCATCAACCCTCGCCTGAGGCCTGCGCTGGCCAGGGATGGGAGGAACGCCAAGTGACTGTTCCGCAGGTGATGCCTACCAGGACTGGTTTCTCACGACAACTAGTCACGGGACGCTGACTGAACAAAGCTCCCACAGATTTAAGAACAATGGACTGGTCCGGTATGGGCTGCCCTGCGTGTGTTCATAACAACAAAGATGGTTTGGTGTGCCTTGAAACGTCCTGTTTCCACCTGTTCCTCAGGGTAACGAGCTCCACATACAATAGTCCATAAATCTTCCCACCTTTTGGCCAGAAGCCACTTGCTTTGGGAAAGGACTATAAAAGTGACTTTCACAGAGGAGACCCCCTGAGATCTCCCCAGACGGCAACAGACATCTATTGGCTGCTCCACGAGGATTCGTCTGCCCGTCTTGATAAATATAATCCTGACCAGCCCTTTCTCTCTCTCTCTCTCTCTCTGTCCCACTATTGCATTTTGGTTGGCACTAAATAAAGTGCATTTCTGCAAAAGCAAACTGGTTTTGTCCCCTGCTGTGTCTTTTGTGCTCTGAGATTCCTAAAAGAACCAGTCACGACTCCTGCTTGGGTTGGACGGATCGTGACACACCTCAACAGCACACAGCCAGCAGTATCAGATGAATCAAGATGCCATTATTTCCCCCCATAAAATTTAGCTAGATAGTCAAAGGGTGCTCAGTAAAACCCACTCACCCTTCAACAGCCCCAGTTTGCCTGTGGCCCAGTCATACACACAAAAGAAATTGACTGTAGGCTATTGTGCCTTGAATGATGTGACTCCACTGTGGGTGCTAAGACAGAGTGCTGTGGATTTAATTAGCATAAGCAGCTTGATAACCAAGATGCCTTGGCAAGAGCAAATAGAGCTTTGAAGACTCCATGAAGATTGGATCAACACTGGCGATAGGAAAGAAGAATGAACCAAATAGAAATGTTGCAAATGTGTAAGCTTATTTGTGTGATGTTCAACACAACCAATGTGGGAAAAAAACTACCAGCTTTCCTAAAAATGGTATATAAGCACATGTAGCTGAGAGTAAATTTGGATTCTGATCAGCAGTCAGTAGACCCCCTCTCTCTCCCAGTCGTTGATTCTCCAGTGCTGAGCGCTGCCGTGCCGGACACGCTGGATCTCCAGGAGGAGCTGGAGCCCAAGGCAGCAAAGTGGCTCCATGGACATTGCCAATGCATTTTTCTCCATTCCTTTGGCAGCAGAGTGCAGGCCTCAGTTTGCTTTCACCTGGGGGGACGTGCAGCACACCTGGAACCGACTGCCCCAGGGGTGGAAACACAGCCCCACCATCTGCCACAGGCTGATCCAGGCTGCACTGGAAAAGGGTAAAGCTCCAAAACATCTGCAATACATCAATGACATCATTGTGTGGAGGAACAGGGCAATAAAAGTATTTGGGAGAGGAGAGAGTATCATCCAGATTCTGCTGGAAGGAGGTTTCACCACCGAGAGGAGCAAAGTCAAGGGACCTGCCTGAGAGATCCAGTTCCTGGGAGTAGAGTGGCAAGATGGACAGAGCCAGATCCCCACTGAAATGATCCATGAGATCATCACAGAGTCTCCACCAACCAGCAAGAAGGAAACACAAGCTCTCCTAGGAACCGAGCACTACAATTTTAGAGTCAAAGTTACAGAAAGTCTGAAGCAAACTACTCGCACAAAAAACCAAAAAAACACCCCAACAAAATCCTACTGCGTATAATAAGAAAGTTTGAGCCACCTCAAAAGAAATTATCACAAAAGCACAACTCCTCTTGGCACCCTGACTCCTGGTGCTGGGGTGGATGTTTAAAGAAAAGGCTCCTCTACCCACCACGCCACCCACACCACATGGAGCCCATGGATTGCTCTCATCACACAGCACGGCCGGATTAGAAACACAAATCACCCTGAAATTTTAAAAACAGTTCAAACCAGCCACAAGATAAAAACCTTTGTCTCACCAACAAAAAGGATCAGAAACATGTAACCCAGGCTAAAAAGCTCTACCATACAACCAACTACCAGCACAAGAAACATGCTGTGCTCTAGCCACTGACAGTTTCTGTCTCATGGTTGAGATGAACCAGAAGTGGAAAGTGGCCGCAGGGAGCCCCACACGACGAGTCACACAAGCTACTGAAGGAGAAGGTGAATCAAGTGCACTTGCTGAACTCAAAGCCATTCAGCTGGTCCTGGACACTGCTGAGGGAACTGGCCAACGCTCTACCCTTAGACTCAATCATAAATAGTAACCAATGCTCTGTGGAGTTAGCTAGAAATGTGAAAAAAGGCCAGCTAGCAACATAAAGGAAAACCAATCGAGGCTGCTGATGAGTGGAAAAACATTGCCACTCAGACAAACTATCTGTAACAGTCCATCATGTAGACAGCCACATCCCCAAAAGTCAGGCTAATAAAGAACACTAAAACAAGGAGCAAGTAGGTTCAAGCTGCAAAAGTAGAAATGTCACAAATAAATTTAAATTAGCAACATAAGGGAGAGTTGCTCCTAGCTGAATAGGTGCATACTACCTCAAGCCATCAAGGCAAAAATGCCACCTCTAAGTAGGCACAAAACTGAAAAGCAGATTTAACTATAAATTGCATTTCTGAAGTTTTCCATAACTGTAAGACATGTGCTAAAATCAAGCAAGCCAAGCTGATAAAGCCTCTCTAATATGGGGGGCAGTATTCCAAATATAAGTAGAAAGAAGCCGAGCAAATGAACCACATCACACTGCCTCAAAGCCCCCAAGGCAAGTGCTCCTTGATCACAATTGTAGAAGCCACCACTAGATCATTAGAAACCCACCCTGTACCTCACACTACTACTCAAAACACCGTCGGAAGCCCAAAAAAGCAATTCCTATAAAGACACAGCACCCCTGAGAGAATTGTCAGACAACAGGACCCATTTCAAGAACAGCCTTAGAAACACCTCAGCCAAAAACCAGGATATTGAAGAAATAGATCATATCCCTTATCACACACCAGCTGCCAGCAAAGTTGAACTGTACAACAGACTACTTAAAATTACCTTAAAGGCACTTGGCAGGGAAATATCCAAAAATTGAGAAATGAACTTAACAAAAGCCACCTAAATAGTCAACACCTGAGAGTCCATCACTCAAGCAAGTCCTGCCCAGTCTGAAGCCTTGCACACAGTGGATGGTGATAAAGTCCCTGTAGGACACATAAAAGGTATTTTAAGACTGTTCGGATTAGGCCCACCTCAAGCAAAGCCAAACCAATCCCTACAATTGGTTTTGCTCAAAAACCCAGTTACACTTAGTAGGTAATGCAGAAAGATAAAGAAACCCATTGAGGACCACAGAAAAATCAAATCTTAAGTGAGAACTGTTTGTAAAGTATCTCAGTGGATAAAAATATATAGCAGAGTTGAAAGAAGGTATTAATTAGGGTAGGATGCAGATGGTAATAGAATAAGGAGTAGATCATGTCTTAAGTTGCCATGCAAGATGCAAGCAGAAGTATACATTCTATCAGCATCTGCTGAAACCAGGTGGAGCAGGGCTCCTTATCTCTTCCATGACCCATCCCTCAGAACTCCTCCCCACAAGGAGTTATACCTTATGGGAGATGCCCCACTCAAGGAGAAAAGCCAAGGATTTCCTACCTAAATAAAATCTGAAATTTGGAACATTAGAGCAACCTTTCCCACTAAATTCCCAGAAGAAGACCAGGCCTATCTTCATCACGACTAGATGTTAAAAAAGTAACTACACCCTTCCCCAAAATCATTGCTTCAACACAACCAAGAAAACTACAGGTACCATTATTCAGACTGTAACCAACACCCTGAGAAACAGGGTGAGGGGTTGCCTTCTGACCTTGCCAGTGTTTTGGTCTTTATTACTATACCTTTAATTTTCCCAGTGAAAAACTGCTATTCTAAATCCCATAAGTTTTGCAGGGAGCTCCTTAATTTCCAAGTCATATTAATTTCCAGGGAGGGAGTTTACGTTTGCCATTTCAAGAGAAGCTCCAGAGTTCCTTAGCAGTCACCTGTCTTTCAAACCCAGACAGTGCCCTGCTGCAGCTCCATCCCCATGGCAGGATCCGCGCTGGATGATCCCCAGGGACCCCCGGTGGGCAGAGCCCCCCTGAGCCCTGGTGCTGCTGATCCGTGTTGGGAAGACACCTGGCTGGGGGCTGCACATCCTCCTGGTTCCCATCCCTGTGCAATTCCCATTTTTGTTCTCATTCCCTCTCCCTGTCCCCTATTCTCTGCCCGGTTGTCATTCCCATATTCCCAGTCCCATATTCCCTGTGTGTCGGGAAGGATAAGGATTTGACAGGAAGCTCTCATAGGTATGTATGTACAACGTTTTCATTTCTATATTTCCAGTGTTGGTTCCCGTTTTCCTATTCCCTTTTCCAATTTTCATTCCCTGTCCAATCCTCTATGTCCCCATCCCATATTCTCTCTCCAAGTGCTATTTCTATATTCCATGTCCCTTGCATATCCCCATTCCTACTTCCTGTTTTCATTCCTGTTCCAATTCCTAGTCGCCATTCCCAGTTGTTGGAATGTGTAACATAGAAGCCTCTGTGAGTCCCTCCAAGAGAGTACAGAATGCAAAATTAAAATTAAATACGTATTGAGATAAAATAAAAATAAGCGACTCCAACAAGAAATT
Source organism: Erithacus rubecula (assembly GCF_903797595.1). Classification (NCBI taxonomy): domain Eukaryota; kingdom Metazoa; phylum Chordata; class Aves; order Passeriformes; family Muscicapidae; genus Erithacus; species Erithacus rubecula. Next base: position 69,659 of record NW_027635923.1, read on the forward strand.
GAGTTCTGAGCTTTAGTTTAGGTAACTAGAATATTAAGTTCCATAGATATGAAGTAAAAATATAAATCTTAGTTTGAAGTACGTAGAAATACGTTTTAAATGTTTTAAAAAGTAAAAGCATAGAATCTCCTGTAAAAAACAAGCTACACTGAGCGCTCAAAAACACAGTTCTATGCAAAATTAAAATAAAGTAAAAATATTATTTTTATTCTTCCCATAGAACTCATAGGTCATGTGCACAAGTTCGGCGTAAACATTCGTGTTTGAGAACTAGAATTTTAACAGGTTTAGGAGAAATGCTTCAGCTTTTGGCTGATTGGGTTATTTGTCAATAAAAATCTGTGTATTGCAGTGAGGGCTCTCTCTTGCTTCTTTATCGTCACTCACTCTTCCTCCCCCACCATCATCATCACCACTACCAGCACGTGAGAGAAGAAGAAGAGGAAGATGAAGAAGAAAAGAACAGAAGAAGAAAGGCCAGGGAGCATCTGCCTCTGGAGACTCTGCACCAGCCGCAGCTTCCACCTCTTGTAGCAGAGAGCTGCTCCTGCTTCCATCGGGACTTTATGGCAGAGAGATTGAACAGGGACTGGAGAGCCTTGGGCTCTTTGCCTTTGGAGCCTGACGTGCCTTGACAAGAAACAACTTTACAGCAGCCAGCAGCTGCTCTGCTCTGGGAAGATCTAAAGCCACAACCAATCCCCACAGCCGGTGCCAGTCCCAGTTGTGGACACTGCTGGAGGCCCAGGCACATTTTAGCTAGGCCTTTCTCTCAAGTTCTAAGTATTTTTCTCAGGCCATGAAACTTTCTCATCCTCTAGCCAGGATTTTTCCCAGGCTAGAGATTTCTTCTTTATTGTCAACACAAGAGAAAGAATCATAACAGATGATGCTGTTCCTATTGTAGGACAGCGAGATTGGAAAAAGAGGAAAGATCTAACCAATCCAGTTATTGTGAATCACCTTTGCCTCATTTCAGGCTTCAGATGAGACATGCCTGGGTCTTTGCTACTGACCATCAAGGTGTCTGCCCTGACCTGCACCAGGGGCAGAGTGTGATCACAGCTCAGCTTTCACATGCTGACCAGCTCACCAAACACCAACCAGAGAAAACACTGACGAGATGATCCCTCTTCAAGCAGAGAATGGACATTCATCAGTTCATGTAGGAACTGTTGATATAGTTTTCATTGTTGTATTAGAATAATTACTTAGTGGTGGATTTTTTCACTGTTTGATAAGTTTGGTGAATGGTGATGGGTTTTGTTATTGCAATTAGAATTAAGTTTTAGAATTGAGTTTGTTAAAAGCACCAGGTATGAAGAGTACCCTAGGCACTTCAGGTATACACAAATCTCCTGAGGAGTGGTGTTGGTTCTCCTTTGACAAAGGGCCCTGGGGAGGATTACAAACACTTCTCTTTCTTTTCCTTTTTAAAAACTGAAAGGGGGAAATGTGGACACTGCTGAAGGCCCAGGCACATTTTAGCTAGGCCTTTTTCTCAAGTTCTAAGTATTTTTCTCAGGCCATGAAATTTTCTCAGCCTCTAGCCAGGACTTTTCCCAGGCCAGAGACTCCTTCTTTACTGTAAACACAAAAGAAAGAATCATAACAGGGATAAACACCTGCAAGGTCCATGAGAATTTCAGGGAGCAGAGGTGTCTCCTTCTCTGACCAATGATCTCTTTGTATTTTGTTTTCCATGAACTGCCTTATTTAAGGCAATGGTTTCTTTCAATAAATTGCTCTTTCTTGCTCTTTTCTGCACCAAGCAAGAGAGTGTCTTGTCCCTGTTTTTTCATTGCTCCATAACCCTTCCACAGCAACAGAGCCAGACACAGCATCAGCAAATCACCACTGCTGTGTTTTGGCAGGACTTTGGTTCTGCACGTTCAAAGCAACAGCAGCTTGTAGGCATTTTTGTCACTGAAGCTCAGCACTGACTGAAGTGGCATTTTTAATTCCCTCCCTAACTGCAAAACACCTTCAGACACACTTTAATGACAGACAGGCTGTGGGACCGGGAGGTTTCTGGATGGTCGCGGGACAGACTCAGGAGCTTATTATTTGCTGTTCTTCAGGGTTGTATTTTATTATAGGGTGAGGATATAAGAGAGATCTTAGAGAAAAATTAGAGATTAGAGGTAATAAGAGTGGAGAGGAGGAGCGAGGAGGGAAGGGGAGAAGCAGGAACAGGAGAGGAGAGAAGAGAGAAGTAGAAACAGAAGATAAGAGAAGTAGGAAGAAGAGAGAAGTAGAACGATTTCCCATTTGCAGTACAATAAGTATTATTCCATAATGAATATTCTAAATTCCAATAACCAATCTATTACAATACACTAATTTCCTAATATTTGCATGCAACCTATAGGAACAACTAAATTACCATGTTTTGTGGCTTTACCCTTATCTTGAGATCTTTCCTCCCAGGCTTGGGACAGGATATCTGCTGCTTCTTTGGCATGTGTGGTATTTGGTTTTATTTAAACAAAGGAAGAGGCCTCAAACCTTAACATAACTATTTTCAGCATCTATGTCAAATACTGCTAGCATCTCTATTTCATCTATTGTTTCAGAACTGCTTGCTAGGCATTCATAAGTCTTTGCTATTCCTTCACCAACATCTCCCCCATTTCGTTGAACAACAGAAATATTAGAAACTGTCTTGGTCATTATTTTCCTTATACACTGGAGTATGCAGGGTAAAAACACTAATAACACAACTATTACTAATAGAATAAACAAGCCTATTTTACAGAGTTCCTTTAGCCAAGAGGCAAAGCTCCAACCTTCAAACAACCTGTCTAGCCAGGTTGGATCATTTGTAGTAATTTGGTTAGCTAAATCCTTCAAATTGTGCAACTGTTTATGAATGGAAACAGAATGATCTGATAAATTCATGCAACACAATCCTTGAAAATCTTCACAGCCATGCCCGTGAGCCAGTAAAAGGAAGTCAAGGGCTGCTCTGTTTTGTAGAGTGGCATGTTTCACTGCTTCTTCATCTGTCAACAAGTCACTAATTGCAATTGATGTGGCATTTACTTCTTTACTGAGCCAACATCCCAACTGATTTAACTGTCTCAGAGCAAATGAGGTGCCCACCTGAGGTAAAAAAATGCTTGTGATAATTGTCGTGCCAGAGTTCCATGGGCGAAAGTCACTTTCAAAATGATGTCCTGTGGAGGATCTGATTTTTCTACTTTTCTTTTTGACCACCTCTTTAACACTGGGGGCTATTATGGTAAGTTGTCCAAGTGCACAGGGGCCACCTTCTATATATGAAGGTATGCCCTGCCATGCTCTGTCTCCACAAATGAGCCAAATTCCCTTGGGAAATCGTATTGGAAGTTTGCTAAATCGACTTGCGTGTGGCTCAAAATACGTGAGAGGTTTATTTTGATTACACCAAAAAGTCACATTGCTATAAACTCTGTGATATGGGGTAACATTTACATGAGGACTGTCTCCTTCCATGAGATGAAAGAAATAACAACTGTTCATAGTTACTGAACCTAAGATTTCAAGCTCTTGGAGATCAAATTGACCAACTTTAGAATTGTCAATATAAGTTTGATATTTTTGGCTGGGATCTGAAAGAGCATGAGGATCATGGTAAGGCCAGTACCTCTCAAGGGTAACATTATCAAAACCTTTTGGGAAAGGTAATCCAACTAAACAGGTTGAAAAGGATTTTTAAGGACTTGTGTTAGATAGGCAAATGGTATCAGAGCCTGCACACTTGGCTAAATTAAGCCACATATTTGTCTTTGGTTGACTTACAGGTAAAGCTTGACTACAAAAACTAAAACAAAAGAAAAATAGCATGCATTCACACAATCGATACAATTCCATTCTTTTCCTGAGCTGTTTCTGGCAGGTGTAAAATAGTTCCTTGTTTTTCCATTATTAACGGGGGTGCTGTGGCATCACCTCCCCCTCTGTCTTTTATAGCGAGTGTTCCAGGGTGTGATAATAAGGCTGAACTGGAGAATTCCGGTCCCAGGTTGGGTTGCGGTGCTGTAGGCGAGAGCGTGGCTGGAGCGCGGCGGGCCGGAGGCGGGGCTGCGGTGAAGGCGGCACGGCCGGATCCGGGACCGCGGCGGCGATGGGCAGCGGCGCGGGGAACGCGGGCTGCTCGGGAGGGTCGGGGACGGGGCACCGCGACGGCAGCGCCGGCACCGGACAGCAGCTGAGCAGCGACGGCTCGGGTGGTGGGGCGAGAGAAGGCGGGCGGGCCGGCGACTCGGCTGCAGCCGCGCTCTGGACGGGAGGGCGGGTCGGGGACGGGAACTCCCCGGGGAGCGCTGCTGGCCGGGGCTGGGGAGCCGAGCCGAGGCATCGCCGGAAAAGGTTCCGGCGGTGGCATAAGCGGAGGGGGGGGCACGGGCAGCGGGGGGGATTCAGGGTGAGCCCCCCCCGACTCGCGGCTGGGCACGGGGCTCGCCGCTGCTGGCTGGGATAGCAAGGCCTGCCGAAAAACGCGCGGGATGGCGGCAGTGCCGCGCCTTGGGGGAGGGGCCGCGAGCCTTTCAGGAGCGAGGGAGGGAGGCGGGGTCGGCGTGACGGGAGGGTCACTCTCCATTTTATCACTCTTCCTTTCCACCCTCCGCCCATAAAGGGGGGTTGGATGGTCCCCGTCTCCCTCCTCCCATCAAGGGGTCACCTCCTGAGAATCCCCCAGCATGACAGCAACAGACACACCCCCATTCCCAAACCCCAGAAGCATCCACCCTCGTCCTGTGTGGGAATGAGGAGTCAGGTCATCCCCATCCTCCTCCCATTACAGGGAGGGGCTGGGTGGTCTCTGCTCGTGCTTACCTTGCTGTGGGCGGGGTGGTCTCCGTGAGCGGAGCAGTCTCTGGTGGGGTCTCCACGCCCGTCGTTGCCGCTCCTCCCCTACTAGAGGGTCTGGAGCTTTCTGTAGGGATGAGGGTCAGGTCATCTTCATCCTCCTCACTTTACTGGGAGGGGGCCGGGCCGTCTCCGTTCATGGTTCGTGCTTACCTCGGTGTGGGTGGGGGGGTCTCCGTGGAGGGGAGCAGTCTCTGCTGGGGTCTCCATGCCCTTCATTGCTATGAGGGGCCAGCGGGTTCATCTCCGTCCTCGCCCACTGCCAGGAATGAGGGGTCAGGACATCTCCGCCTGCTTCTCATTACTGGGAGGGGGCTGGGCTGTCTCCGTTTGTGGTTCGTGCTTACCTTGGTGTGGGTGGGGGGGTCTCCATGGAGCGGAGCAGTCTCTGGTGGGGTCTCTGTGCCCTTCGTTGCGGCTCCTCCGCTAAGCGGGGGCCGGATCATCTCCGCCCTCACCCACTGTGGGGATTAAGGCAACAGGGTCATCTCTGCCCATTTCCCATTACTGGGAGAGGGCCGGGTTGTCTCTGTTCGTGCTTACCTTGCTGTGGGCTTGGGGGTCTCCATGGAGCAGAGTCACCGGTGGGGTCTCTGCGCCCGTCGTTGCCGCTCCTCCGCTATTGGGGGGGCGGGATCGTCTCCGTCCTCACCCACTATGGGAATGAGGGGGTCAGGTCATGTCCATCCTTCTCTGCCACGGAGGGGGCTGGGTGGTCTCTGTGCTTACCTCGGTATGAGTGGGGTCCTCTCCGTGGAGCTGAGGAGTCTCTGCTGGGGTCTCCGTGCCCTTCGTTGCTGATTCCCCACTACAAGGGGGCAGCGGATTCATCTCCGTCCTCGCCCACTGTGGGAATAAGGGGTCAGGACATCTCCGCGTGCTTCCCATTACTGGGAGGGTGCGGGCTGGTCTCTGTGGTTCGTGCTTACCTTGGTGTGGGTGGGGGCGTCTCCATGGAGCGGAGCAGTCTCTGGTGGGGTCTCCACGCCCTTTGTTGAGGCTCCAATACTAAGTGGAAGCTCGGCCATCTCCGTCCTCGTCCTGTGTGGGAATGGGAAGAGGGGTCAGGACACCTCCGCCCGCTTCCCCTTACTGGGAGAGGGCCTGGGGGGATCTCTGTTCATGTGTACTTTGGTGTGGGCTGGGGGGTCCCCGTGGAGCGGCATCATCGGTGGGGTCTCCGCGCCCGTCGTTGCCGCTCCTCCACTATTGGGGAGCGGGATCGTCTCCGTCTTCACCCACTGTGGGAATGAGGGGTCAGGTCATGTCCGTCCTCCTCCACCACGGAGGGGTCCGGGTGGTCTCCGTGCTTACCTTGGTGTGGGCGGGGGTGCTCCCCGTGGAGCGGAGGAGTCTCTGCTGGGGTCTCCGCGCCCTTTGTTCCTCTTTCACTGCTCTGCGGTGGGGCCGGCCATCGCCATCCTCCACCTAATATTGAGAAGAGCTGGGGTGTCTCTGTATGTACCTTGGGGTGGGCTGGGGGCGGGGGGATGGGGGTGGTCTCCGTGGAGCGGAGTCACGGGTGGGGTCTCCGTGCCCTTTGTTGCCGGGCAGATAGCACAGAGCGGATCTGTGCCCGCCCCGTGAGTCTCCTCCTGGCGCTGCTCAGGGCTCCTCTCCCGGGGTCTCCTCCTCCCACCGCTGCCGCTGCTCCCGACCCGAGCCACTGCGGCTCTTTATATACCCACAACAAGCCCGGCCCTTTTTAGGAACAGCCAATAGACGTCGAGGAACAAGCGTGGGGGCGGAGCAGCCAACGTTCCACATTGTGAAGAAACAGAGAGGAGGCGTGGCCACAGTGTGACCGAGCGATATGATTGGTCAGGAGGAGGAGTATCCCAAAAGGGGCATGGCTTGTGTCCAAGGTAGGGTGGGGCAGAGAGGTGTGAGGGCGGGGTGGGGGAGGGGCCAGGGTCACACCGGGATTTCGGGAGCAGCTCCGGGCGCTCCCGGTGCCTCTGCAGCTCTTCTGGAGCCCAGTCAGGCCCTGCAAGAAGCAGAGGAAGGGGTTTCTGTGGGTGGCCAGGCCAATGGGAAGGGTCTCTGGGGGTCCCAGCCAGGAGACAGGACTTCCAGTTGCTTTTCAATGTGCAGTTTCTTTTTCTTATCTTCTGCAAAAAAGTGAGTTCTTGTCACAAGTGTCAACGGCATGGCCGGAAGTTGCAAAACTTCTGTCTACAAGGTCTTTTAAGGATTTATTCACCAATAAAACACTGCCAACACAGATATTAATGTTTAATTCAAAACTAAGAAATTTAGTCTAATTGAAGTGTGACCTTTCTTAGCGAATCAAGTTCTGGCACACAGACCTAGTCTAAGACTTTTTGTCTCTTCTGCAACTACTTTTACTCTTTCTGTATCTTAAACTCTATAGCTAAACTTTTCTCATCTAAATACATCTCTGCTTTGAGTATTAAATCTACATTTTCGCTTCTAGCACCTAAGTTGGAAGATTTTCCCAAGGCCTCAGGTCAAATGCTGTGTTGTTTTCTAGACTTTGATTGACAGGCCCAATGTTGTAGAATTCCTTGCATTTTGAATTCCAACAGAAACTCACAAACACGAGGCCCCATAGTGACACAACAGAGCCTGGTGGAACCCAGGGCAGTGTTGTGACACCACAGAACCAGACGGAAGTGAGCCCCGTGCATCTCCCAGTGTGACACGGCCAGAGACCCCCCAGCCCCATCATCCCCCAGTGTGACACGGCCCGAGACCCCCCCAGCCCTGAGCATCCCCCGGTGTGACACAGCCCGAGACCCCCCCAGCCCCGCCATTCCCACCCGGAGAGGCCTGAGACCCCCCAGGACCGCCCAGGGAGGAAGGGGACAGAGACACCCCCAGGCCCCCCCGTGCTCCCTGCCCACCCGAGGGTCTCTGTCCGCCTCTGCACGGGGCGGGCGGGGTTGCGAACTTGGTTTGAGTGGCGAGTGACTTGTTGGGAGAGCAAAGATCAGGAACAACACTTGATGTGATTTTTTTTCAACTTTATTTTGTCCTTATTTTTAGCTGGCTGGGACGATGGTCAAAACCCTCCCATGTGGGGGGGCCGGCGCGGTCCCTGGCTGTCCCGGGGCTTGTCTGTCCTTACCTGTGTTGATCCGGGGTGGTGTCCGACCCCCTGCGGTTTGGGGGAGCTGTAGTGCTGTCCATCCACGTTACCGTTGGCACGCTGTGCTGTCTTGGTCGCCTTCAAGAAGGGGGATGCTCTGTCGGGGTCCATCCTCCTCGCCCCCGGGGGGAAGCTCTGTCAGGATCCACCCTCCTCACCCCAAGGAGACAACCGGGGAGTGGGGTGCCTCCGTGCTTATCCTGTGTGGAGATGTGGGGAGGGGTCAGGTGACCGCGGTCTTTCTCCACCATGGAGGGGGAGCCGGGTGATCTGTGCTTATCGCGGTGTGCGCTGGGGGAGGGGGGGGTCTCCGTGGAGCAGAGTCATGGGTGGGGTCTCCGCGCCCTTCGTTGCCGGGCAGACGGCGCAGAGCGGATCTGTGCCCGCCCCGTGGGTCTCCTCCCGGCGCTGCTCGGGGCTCCTCTCCCAGGGTCTCCTTCTCCCGCCACCGCCGCTGCTCCCGAACCGAGCCCCCAGGGGGATGCTCTGTCGAGTCCATCGTCCTCCTCTCCCTCGGGGGGGATGCTCTGTCAGGGTCCTTCGTCCTCCTCGCCCTTGGGGGGATGCTCAGTGGGTCTCTGTCATGGCCCTCGCCCCCGGGGGGATGCTCTGTCGGGGTCCGTCGTCCTCCTCGACCCCGGGGGGATGCTCAGTGGGTCTCCGTCGTTGTCCTTGCCCCCGGGGGGAAGCTCTGTTTGGGTCCACCCTCCTCTCCCCAAGGAGAGAACCGGGGAGCAGGGTGTCTCCGTGGTTATCCTGTGTGGAGAAGTGGGGGGGGTCAGGTCACCGCGGTCTTTCTCCACCATGCAGGGGTGGCCGGGTGATCTGTGCTTATCGCGGTGTGCGCGGGGGAAGGGGTGGTCTCTGTGGAGCGGAGTCATGGGTGGGGTCTCCACGCCCTTCATTGCCGGGCAGATGGCACAGAGCAGATCTGTGCCCGCCCCGTGGGTCTCCTCCTGGCGCTGCTCAGGGCTCCTCTCCTGGGGTCTCCTCCTCTCGCCGCCGCCGCCGCTGCTCCCGACCCGAGCCACCGCAGCTCTTTATATACCCGGAGCAAGCCCCGCCCCTTTTAGCTTTAGCCAATAGGCATCGAGGAACACGCGTGGGGGCGGAGCAGCCAACGTCCTGCATTGTGAGGTAACAATGAGGAGGCATGGCCACAGTGTGACTGAGCAATCTGATTGGTCGGGAGGAGGAGAACTCCAAAAGGGGCGTGGCTAGGGCCCGGGGGGGGGGGGGGGGGGGGCAGGTGGGGGGGGGGGGTGGGGGAGGGGCCGGGGTCACACCGGGATTTCGGGAGCAGCTCCGGGCGCTCCCGGTGCCTCCGCAGCTCTCCTGGAGCCCCGTCAGGCCCTGCAAGAAGCAGAGGAAGGGGTTTCTGTGGGTGGCCAGGCCAATGGGAGGGATCTCTGGGGGTCCCAGCCAGGGGACAGGACTTCCAGTTGCTTTTCAATGTGCAGTTTCTTTTTCTTATATTCTACAAAAAAAGTGAGTTCTTGTCACAAGTGTCAACAGTATGGCTGGAAGTTGCAAAACTTTCTGCCTACAAGGTCTTTTAAGGATTTATTCACCAATAAAACACTGCCAACACAGATATTAATGTTTAATTCAAAACTAAGAAATTTAGTCTAATTGCAGTGTGACCTTTCTTAGCGAATCCAGTTCTGGCACACAGACCTAGTCTAAGACTTTTTGTCTCTTCTGCAACTACTTTTTCTATATCTTAAACTCTATAGCTGAACTTTTTCTTATCTAAATACATCTCTGCTTTGAGTATTAAATCTAAATTTTCGCTTTTAGCACCTAAGTTGGAAGATTTTCCCAAGGCCTCAGGTCAAATGCTGTGTTTTTTTCTAGACTTTGATTGACAGGCCCAATGTTGTAGAATTCCTTGCATTTTGAATTCCAACAGAATCTCACAAATACAAGGCCCCATCGTGACACAACAGGGCCTGGTGGAACCCAGGGCAGTGTTGTGACACCACAGAACCAGACGGAAGTGAGACCCGTGCATCTCCCGGTGTGACACGGCCAGAGAACCCCAGCCCTGAGCATCCCCCGGTGCCTCGCCCTGGCTAGAGGCAGGACCCCTCTAAGCCTGTTTCTCCTTCTTTTCTGGGGCATACATCTTAGAGGTTCCCTCAAGAGTGTCAGACGTCATTATCAGTATCACGTTCAGCACTTTGGCTGCGAGAGACAGGAGCGGCTTTCCTTCTGGTGGAACTTCCTCTTTCAATCTTTCCTTCCTTCAAATCCCGCACTCGTTTTGCCAGAGCAGCCGTAGGCTTCCCATCCCATCTTCTCATGTTCTCTCCAGAATCTCGCAAGAAAAACCACAATTCAGCTTGGGCAGTGTACCTCCTCTCCCAACTGGGGGAACGTCTGTGTTGGGTACCAGGGCTTCTAATCTGTACAGCTGAAATTTGGAGGAGGTCCTCCTTAATTTCCTCCCTGAGTCTCTGATGATTTTTCTCTATTTTATCTTCTAAGTCTTGCAAGCGTGTTTCCACAGCGGCAATTCTAGCATGAGTCGGGCCATGTACTGCATCCGCATATGCACGAAGCTTCTTTGCCATATCGAGTACTGTCTCATACACCTCATCTCTCTTCATTATCACTAGGGCAGACGCATATTCAGGTGGCCCAAGCCGCACAAGTTCTCTCCACGTCACCAGTGTGCATGGTACCAGGTCTGGATTTCTAGTTGTTACATCATCCGAAAAAATAATTTCTGCTACTGCCATTTCCCTGAGGCGTTGGACCCCCTGCTCTATGGTTTTCCATCGGGTCTGCTGCACATACAGATCATCTGCACACAGATATCTTTGTGCCACGCTATCCAGGACCCGTGCCCAGAGGCTTTGAGGGTTAGCTCCCCTCATCACACCTTGGTCGATAACAGGATCATGGGACAGAGACCCCAAATGTTTCGCCTCAGAGCCATCCAAAACTGTGGCCTCCCCTGCTGCATCCCAGAGACGAACCAGCCAGCTGATAATAGATTCATCAGGTCTCTGGGTGTAATCTTTTCTTAAACCATGAAGATCCTTTAGGGAAAGGGATTAATTATTAGCCTCTGCTCTTCCATTAGTTGTTTTAACTCCTGATTTTACATCAGGAGGTGTTGAAGGTCCCTCTCCAGCATCATCATCACCATCATCTTCCACTAGCCTATCAGTCTTCTTGGTGCATTTCCCACTTCTTGTACTAGTAGCCACAGCCATTGTTTGGGGCTTATTCTCCAGTTTAGCTGCTGGGTTTTGGCCTAGGGGGTTGGCTGCAACTTGAGTCACTGGGATAGGGGATAATTTATCTCCCTGTTCCCTCTCCTCTGTCTCCTGCTCTATAGAACCTAGCAGGGTACGATATGCATGTGCCAGGGCCCAGCTCACTGCAATAATCCTTTTCTCTTTAGAACCATCCTGGCATTTCCCCTTTAAGTACCTTGCAACCTCAATCAGATTTTGAATCTGTTCTGATGGGAATTCCCAAATTATGGGGTCAGAAAACTCCTTTAAAATCTGGCCCATTTTCTCCCATTTGCCATTCCACTCAAGATTCCTCCTGCCCAGCTTGACTCCCAAATCAGGAGTCCTCCCAGCCCCTTTAGAAATCTCGGCCTTAATTTTGTATAAACTGCAAATGGTGCAACAAAGACTTACCAAATTAACTGCCAAAAAGATAATGTCCTTAATATTCAGGGAGATCTGAATATTTTCTAATACAGATGTAACTAATTCAGAGGAGATGAAAGGAAATAAAGGCAGAAAATCCTCTTTTCCTGCTTCTCCTCTAGTAAATAACACAAGTCATGATTTATATATTCCTGAAGCCGATTCTAACATTCTTATAAATCTCCTGTATGCCATTATCACCAAGCCTAGCCCGATGAGTATTTTTGTTAATACCCCTTTAATACAAAAACTTCGTATTAAAGAGAGCACCGGAGCTATCTCTGGATAAGTAAACAAGCCCAACGACCACAACGGTATTAACACTTCAAAGAAACTTAATAACCACCCATACAGGCAGGCTCCCACAACAAAAGACATTCTGGATTCAATAGACATACCAAATGTATGAAAACAAAATATTATTAGAATAAAGTTTTTTCCACTTTTTCTGGTTTCCCCGTACGGGCCACCAAAAGAATTTGTCCAAGTTTAGGACAAAATTGGGGAAAAAGACCTCCAAAGGGCCCCCTCCCCCCTCTTACAATTCCTTCTTCACCAAGCTCGGAAAGAATTTTCTTCAGGGGAAAGTGGAAAAAACTTTTTATTAACAAAATACAAAAGAAACACTTCCCAGCACAGACCCAGATGAGATGAACTCGGCAGATCTTCGCTGGGAAGGGCAGCAGAGCTTCTTTGGCAGACTTCCAGAGGTGGTCTCCGAAGTTCAGATCTGTTTCCTCTGGAGCCGGTGCAAATCTTAGGGATTGAGGGGGGAAAGGAGAGGGGCAGTTTAGGCAGCCAGGGGGAAAAGCAGCTGAAGCAGCAGAGGGAAGGGGGGCAGGGGGGCAGCCGAAGCAGCAGCAAAAGCAGCAGCAGAAGCAGCAGCCAAAGCATCAGCGAAAAGCCCCAAAAGCCGAAAAACACCCGGCTAGATAAAACAGCCCGGGGGAGGGGCCGGCAGCTCCATGGTGGGGGTTAGGGAGAGGAGATAGTCAAAACACAACCCATCACAATTGCACAAAAGTTCTTATTCAGGAAATGCTTCTAAGTACAAAAAATTAATTTCAAAGTATTTTTCCCCAATATACCTTATACTATATAGTACAAGTGCACAACCCAATAGTGCAGCACCCCTGGACCGAGGAAAAATCCCAGAGGTGGATTTTTGAGGTGATTCCCCAAATTCTGGGAGATTTTGAGGCCAAACCCCCCATTTTGGCTAAAACCACCTTATCACACGTGTATTTTGGGGGCTCCCTTTGCCATTTTTGAGGTGAAATTCCCCTTTTTTTCCCCAAATTCCCCTTTGGTTTTTTTTAAATTTATTTTTATTTTTTAGGGTTCCCCCCTCCCCTAATTACCAAAACCTCCCAAGAAAATTCCAAATTAATTTCCAAAAACTCCACACGGACACAGGGGAAGGTTCTGGTGGGGGTTAATGATTTTTGAGGGAGGGGGGTCCCCAAAATTTTTGGGCTCTTCCCGCTGAGTCCTGGGTGTCCCTGGGGGGTCCCCAGGGGTCTCGGTGCTCTCCAGCAACTCCTTGTAGCAGCACTTAAAAAACTGACCCAGGGAGGGAAATTCTGGGGGGAAGAACTGAAACAAAAAAAAAGTTAAAAATGAAAAAATCCCTCCCCCCATCCAGGAAAGGAAAAAAATCCTGAAAAAACTGGGAAAAAATCCTACCAAAACAAAACAAGACCCAAAACAAGGAAAAAAAACAAAGAAACCACAAAAACCCAAAAAAAGCCCACAAAATCTCCAAATCCACCCAAAACCCCCTAAAAATTCATAAAAAACCCTCAAAACACTAAAAGAAATGAAAAAGTATATTTAGAATCCCTAAAGAATGCCATAAAACAACCTTAAAAACATTCCATAAAACCCCAAAACCCCTTTAAAAGCATTAAAAAAAACGCAAACTAAAAAAAAAATCATCCAGAAGCCCCAAAATTCCACTTTAAACACACCCAAAAACCCCAGAGCCTCCCAAAAATATAACTTTTAAAAAACCGCAAAACCACCCCCAAAATAAAAATTAAATGCTCAAAAATCCCAAAAGACCTAAAAAATTTAAACTAAAACTTGAAAAAATCCCTAAAACATACTGAAAACGCACCTTATAAAGACAGCTATAAGATAGGGTTAGTTGAGTAGGAGCGTGCAGGGGAAGACAGAAGGAAAAAAAAGGAAGGAAGGATGGGGAGAGAAGAGAAGCATAGATAAAAAGAAACATGGAAGCCAAAAAACATAAATGAAAAGACAAAGACAGCCCAGACCCTCCACCAGCAGAACCGAGGAGCAAATGGCGCCGCTGGCCTCTCCCCGCCGTTTAAATCCCCTCAGCCCCGCCCCGCGCATGCGCTCTGGGTCCCCGCGCACCCGTGCAGTCCCCGCCCCCGGGCCCCGCCCCGCCCGCGCGCTTTAATGGCGGCCGAGCCGCTCCCGCCCCGCTCCATCCGGGAATGCTCCTGCTGGGATGGGACGGGATCCTCGCCCGGAGCGCTGCGCCGAGTCCAGCCCAGGGACTGCTTCCGGTGCTGCGTGGAGCCCGAGGCGCTCAGGTGGTACCAGGGGCCGGTTCTGGGTTTTGGCGGTGTCCGCTGGGGGTTCGGAGCGGTGCCGCCTCTCCCCGGGCCGGCAGGGAGCGGATCGCGGGATCGGGGCGGGATCGGGACCGGGATCGCCGCGGGGAGCCGGGGCTCTGCCGGGAACTGCGCCCGGGAGAACGGCGGCGGAATCTCCTCGTGCAGGCGCTGGATCGTGGCTGGAACCGGCCGGGGCACGGGGAGCGCCGTGCCAACCCTGGGAGCCCCAAATCCCGCCGCTCCCGGTGCCCCCATCCCGCGGGGGTGCAAAGTCCCCGCAGTCCTCAGCGGAGAGCAGCGCCCGGCTCGCCCTTCCCCGTGTCCGCACAGCCCCGGGGCTCCTGCCCGCCGCACCCCTGCGGAACGAGCGGGGCTGGATCACGGGAGGAGCCGCTCAGCCGGGGCCGGGCACGGTTCCACTCGGGCTGCTTCCCCAACACCTGCCAGGTGAGATGCTCCCCCTCCCCCTCGCTCTGCAACTCAAAAATGCTCTGCAATGGTAAAACCTCTTCTCTTAAAATTCAGCTGAAAATTTTCCTATTTATTTCCAGATTACAGACTATATTTGGGTTGAGAGCGATCCTAAAAATCTGACTCTCAAGTACGTGGTACATTTGAGAATTGAGCTCACAACCTTAGCATTACCAGGACCCTGCTCCAACTGACTGAGCTACTCTATGGGTTATGAGCATGCACCTCCCAAGGATGGGAATTCTTGGCACCAGCAAGGGAACTGCAGCTTCTCTCCTGCTAAAGCTGCTTTACACACCAACCTCTGCCATGGCTGTAGGGTAGAACAGGCTGGTCCCCAACATGACAGCACCAAATTCTTCCCATAACCCTGATTTTCCTGGCCTTTCTAGGATTTCCCCAGCACCTGTAAATTTGCTCTAGCAATGTCCCTTTGCATGGAGAAATGAGCAGAACACGTCCTGAGGCTTCCCTTGCTGCATGACCAAAGTTCCTCAGGAGAGTAGCAGAGGGCATTTCCTGCAGGTGAGCATTGCCAAAGTTGCTGAAACTGGGGCTGCATTTGTGGCCCAGAGCTGCACAGAGGCCTCAGTGTCTCCTGCTCATTTCCAGCAATGTTCCTTGGTGTTTGTGTGTGTCCCAGCTGCAGGGAATGTGGGGCAGGAGGAGGCTAGGAGCCCCTGAAAGGGACCCAGCAGCTCTTGTCCTTGGGCTCTGCAGGGGAGGGGCTGTGCCCAGCACATGTCCCAGGGATGGCGCTGGGGTGCCCGGCCAGCGCTGGCACGGACACGGCTCAAGGGCTGCCCGTGGCTCCTGGGCCAGGGGCTGCTCTGAACAGGCACCTGGAGATGCTTCAGCCTGGATACAGGCCACTGACAGCCCAAAAGCACCCCAAGGAACAGCTGGCATTTCCTGGTGATGGCAGCACGGGCTGCTTGCAGAGGGGCTCAGACAGCAATTCCTGGTTCCAGCCTCCCAGTGCTCCCATGAAGCTGCCAGGTATGTCCCAGCCACCCCAAATCCCTTCCCTTCCAGCCTGATTCCATCATCCAGCAGCAGCATTAAAGCCAAGGCCATCTTCCCTCACAGATATTTAATCCCAGCATTAGCCTGCAGAGATGCCTTAACATCAAAGGTTTGGGTGGGATGAAGTTTTGTTTGGATGAGGGTGGAAGTTTCCAGGGAGCCAGTTGGAAGTGCAGAAGGGATGGAAAGCTTTCACAGGTGGGTCCCACTGGAGGCAGGGATGTGCATCCTTTCCTGAGGGAAAAGAACTCACAGTGGCCACTGCTGAAGCTCTGAAAGGAGCTGATGTCCTCCCATGGGCATGGGGGCTGCCCTGGCACGGGCTGGGAGCGCCTCTGGCCCCTGCCTTCTCCTGCTTGAACACATCACCTGGAGCCTGAGCTCAGGGGGGCTAAATCAGGTGAATTCCAGGCAACTCTGTCAAGTGCCCCTCAGGGACATGGGTGGGGCTGGGGAATGAAGGTTTAAATAGCAAATTCTTTGGAATATATGCCTGTCCCTGATGCTGCTGAGCTTCCTTGGAAGCTGCTGCTGGTTCCTGGCACAGCTGGTATTCAAGCAGCAGCTCTGCATGGGAATATCCACCCTCCATGAGGCACTGTGAGGTTAGGGCAGTGGGAATTGAGCAGGGAATTTGGGGCTATGGGATAATTCATGGGAACGGTAGCAAAGCTGACAGTGAAACCCAAATCTGGGCACCACACAGAGAACAATCTTTGTGCTGCCCTGTCAGCTCAAGGCCCTGGGCTGGGAAGTTTTGGGAGCTCAACATATGGAATTATACAAATTCCCTGACTCCGGGCTGTGATCAGCCAGAGAGATAATCCAAGTCCCAAACAATTCTTCCACAATCCAATCTGATGGAAAGTACCCTGTGCCTGCCAGGGGCTCTGACTTTGCTTTTCCTACCAGCTCCTGAGCAGTGTCAGGGCCACCACGAGGGCTTTAAAATCCAGATAAACCCCAAATCCCACACAGTGACTAATCCAAGTGAAGAACTGCATTGTTGTCTGCGGGATCTCTTTGTGTTCTCGGACGGTTCTTAGGGACAAACTCCAGAGCCCAGTATAAGCTGATGGTTACAGTAACAATTTATTACACACACAGAGAGGGCGTGGGTATTGAGAAATCCTACCGAGGGCTGCCTGCTACAGCCCAAAGTAGGACAGGAATTGGGAATGGGATATTGGGATAGAAAAAGGATAGTATAATGATGGGAGGGAGGAAGAAAGAAATGAAAAGCAGAGGGTAAGCGTGAGGAGGAGAGAAAGGAGGGTGAGGGGTTACAAGAGAGAGAGGGGGAGGAGGAGTGAGGAGCGAGGAAAGAGAAGGGAAATGAGGGACGTAAGTAAGGTAAGAGAGGGAAAGAAGTACGAGAACTAAGAGAGAAAAAGAGTAAGAGAAAAGAGAGAAGAGAGCGACTTCCCATTTACAACACTTTAAATTTCTTTCTACTATGAATATTTAAATTTTCACTAACCAATCTAGTACAAAATGCAAATTCTGTAGCATTTACATACAGCCTATAGGAGTTTTTGTATTACCATAGTGTGTTGTACTTTAGCCTTTAACAAGGACTTTGACCCGTTTGTAGCAGGAGTCATTGTTTCATCCAGGAGGGGATTACCTAGCAGGCCACTCCATTGTCTTCTAGTTACTGAGTAACTAAAGCTTGGTGTCTCGAAAGTGGCTATCATTTCAACATCATTTTCAGAATTTATGCTTTCATATTTGTGGGGTTTCATCATTTCATTCTCCCCAACACATGGAATACCTGAAAACTGTCCCAAAACACCCCAAATCCAGGAGCAATGCCCCAAAATACCAGTGAAACACCTCAAAACCACCCCTGAATACTTCACTACTGCCTCAAAACCCCAGAGAAATGCCTCAAAACCACAACTCAATACCCCAAACTGCCCAGAAATGCCCCAAATTCCTTCAGGCCGCCCCAAAAATCCTATGGGAACACCCCAAAATCCCATAGAAATCCCCTAAAATCCCACCAAACCACCCCAAAATCTTTCCAAACCACTGCAAAATGCTATAGAAACACTCTAAAATCCCTCCAACCCCCCCCCCCAAATCTCCCAATGCTGCCCCTAAAATCCCAGAATTGCTCAAAACCAGATCAAAATACAAAAAAAATCCCAGAAAACTGTCCACAAATCCCATTGAACTGACCCTAAATCCCATACAAATACTCCAAAATCCCCCAGAACCGCCCCAAAAATAGTCCTGACCCTGTCCCAAAGCTTCCACCTGTCCCCACTCTCCCAGGTAAGTTCAGCTCAGCCCAAATCCTCCATTTTTTCCCCCAAATCCTCCCTTTTTATCCCAAATCTTCCTTTTTTATTTAATTCTAGATCTTCCTTTTTTATCCTAAATTCCTTTTTTATCCCAAATCCCCGCTTTTTAATCCCAAATGTCCTTTTAAGACCCCAAATTTGCCTTTTCATAGACCAAATCTTTTTGTGCGTCCCAAATCCCTTTTCCCACCTCAAAATCTCCTTTTCCCACCCCAAATCCCCTTCTTCCACCCAAGGTCCTTTCCTGTCTACCCCAAATCCTTTTTCCCACCAAAAATCCTCAATCCCCACCCCAAATCCCCCTTTCCTCCCTCCAAATCTCCTTTTCCATCCCAAAATCTCCTTTTCCCACCCCAAATCGCCTTTTCAGGTTTCCCCAGGTGTTTTTGGGATTCCACTGGGGTTTTTGGGGTTTTTCCCAGCATTGTACCCAGGGTCTCTGCAGACATTGCACCAGGAGCTGCCCCCACCCCAAATGAATCCCAAATCAACCTTAAATCATCCCTAAATGAACCCAGCTGTGTTCCCCAGGGCTGGAGTGGTTTGGGAGGGCAGTTTGGTGGGTTTGACCCCAAAGTTTGGGGACGGGAGATGTTTGGTCCTAAAGTTTGGGGGAGGTTGACACCCCAGGGTTTGGGATCAGAGAGTTTGACTCGAAAATTTGGGGATCAGGGGCATTTAACCCAAATTTTGGGATCAGAGGGGTTGGACACTCCAAGTATTTCAAACAACAGAGTTTGGAAATTGGGGGAGTTTAACCCCAAAGTTTGGGGTCTGGGGGGTTTTGATCCTCAAACTTGGGGTCAAGGGTGTTTTAGACCTCAGGATTTGGGGTGGTTTGACACCAAATTTTGGGGATTTGGAGGATTTTACCCCAGAGTTAGCAGTTGAGGGCTGAGATGATCCTAAAATTTGTGATCGGGGGGGGGGGGGGGGGTTTGACACCCCAGGGTTTGGGTTTGGGGGGTTTTTTACTCCAGAATTTGGCAATCAGGGGGGCTGAATCCCAAATTTTAGGATCAGAGGTGTTGGACACCCCAAATACTTCAAACCCCAACGTTTGGGGATTGGGGAGTTTTGACCCCCCTCAATTTGGGGTGAAGGTTGAGATCAAAACGATTCCCTGGAAACAGCAGAGAGACCGGGAACAGGAACAGGGTTGGGAATGGGAACGGGATCAGGATTGGGAACGGGATTGGGAATGGAAATGAAATAGCGATTGGGAATGCAATCAAGTTTGGGAATGGGAACGAAATCCGGATTGGGAAAGGGATCAAGATTGCAAATGGGATAGGGATCAGAAATGGGAATGAGATCGGGAATGGGATCGGGATTGGAATGAGAATAGGAACGGTATTGGGATCAGGAACAGGACTGTGAATGGGAAGGGGAATAGTAAGAAGATTGAGAATGGGATCAGGAACAGGAACGAGTTAGGGATTGGGAAATGGATTGGGAATGGGAACAAGTTTGGGAAGGGGAACAGGAACGAGATAGGGATTGGGAACAAGATCAAGGTGCTAAAGCCGTGATATAAATAGGTGCCTTGGGTGGGAAATCTCAAATTGGAGATCCAAAACCAGTACAGGCAGGAACAACTTTTCCTGGCTGGGAACTGGAATTCCAGACCCTGGCAGTGTGATCCATGCAGGACCATCCAGACTGGCATCATGGGGGCTGGGATCACATGGACTGGGATCCTCCTGACTGGGACTGCACAGACTGGAACCAGACAGATCAGGGCCTTCAAGACTGGGATTGTACAAACTGGGACCATATGGTCTGGGATTGTACAAACTGGGACCATATGGTCTGGGATTGTACAAACTGGGATCATATGGACTGGGATTGTACAAACTGGGACCATATGGACCGTTCTGGCTGCACCAGGACCATGTGAACCGATGGGACCCTGCCCCACCCAGGGGTCCCTCCCAGTCCCGTTCGGGAGCGCAGCCAAAACTCCCCGGAGTGAACGCGGAGGTCCCAGTCTTGGAGCAGTCCTGGAGCGCTCCTGGTGCTGAATCTGGTCCTGGTGTTGATCCCAATCCCAGAGCAAGGCTGGTCTTGGTCTCAGTCTCAGTCCTATATGGGTGCCAGTCTCGGTGCTGGTTCTGTTTTCAGTCTTGGTCTCAGTTACAGTCTCGGAAGTGGTTCTGGTCCCAGTGCTAGTTCCAGTGCCAGTGCTGGTCCCAGAGTGCTCATAGTGCCAATCTCAGTCTCGGTGCTGGTTCTGGTGCCGGTGCTGGTCCCAGAGTGCTCATAGTGCCAATCTCAGTCTCGGTGCTGGTTCTGGTGCCGGTGCTGGTCCCAGAGTACTCATAGTGCCAATCTCAGTCTTGGTGCTGGTTCTGGTGCCGCTCTCAGTCTCAGTCCCAGGGTTGTGCCGCTCCCAGTCCCAGAATTCTCCCGGTGCTGGTCCCAGTGTTGGTGCCGGTCTCAGTCTTGGTCCCAGTGCCAGTTCTGGAGCCCATTTTGGTCTCGGTCTCCATACCAAAGATTTTAGGCCTGTCTGGGTGATTTTAGAATAAACTGGGCAGTTTTAGGTTGGATTTTAGGCACCATTTGGACAATGTTAAGTGCATTTTCAGGATTTTAGACCCCTGTGGTGTGAATTTGAGGCCCCTTTGGCTGATTTTAGGCCAAACCTGGTGGATTTAGGCTGCATTTGAGGCCCTTTTGGGTTATTTTTGGCCAAACCTGACCCTTTTAGGACCTGGTGGCTTTTTGGCCCCGCCCCTTTCCCCTCACAGTTCCCGCCCTTTCTTTGGCCCCGCCCCTCCCTGTTCAGAACAGGGGAGGAGGAGGAGGAGGGAGGAAGCGGCAGCAGAAGCAGGAGGAGAGAAGGAGCGAATCAACCGCGCTAACCCGGAGCTCCCTGAACTCGCAGCCCCCCCGGGACCATCGCCCCACATCCCAGGTGCCCGGGGAGGGGGAGCTCGCCCCAAATATCCCGAGGGGGGGGGTCCCTGGGTTTGGGGTGTTTTGGGGGGATGTTTGGAATTTGCAGCGCTCCAGAGCCGAGCCACAGATGCCCCTCGGGGGAACATCGGGGGGTTCCCGGGAGGTGTTTTTGGGGGTCCCGGTGGCGGCAGAGCCCCGGCGGGGGCGGGGGGATGCGGGTCTCCCCGCAATGGGGGTTGGGCTTCCCGGGCCGGGCCCTGCGAGCTCTGCCGGGGCCCGTGGGGACCGCGCGGGGCCGGCGGCATCGGCGGGGGGACACCGGTTTGGGGGAGCCCCGGGAGAGCCGCGGCTTCCCTGAGCGGGACCCCAGAGAGAGGAGAGCCCCAGAACCCCAAAGCGGGACCCCGAGAGGGGGGAGGGACCCCTGGGATTGCCGGGACCCCGGCGGGGGTGCTGGGGCTGGAGGGGCGCGATGGCCGCAAAGGGGTTCGGGGGTCCCAGTGCCGGGAATGGCTGCTCCCAGTATGAGCCCGGTCACTCCCAGTATGATCCTGGTCACTTCCCTTCGGTGCCTGCGGGGTCCCTGTTGCTCCCAGTATGAACCCAGTCATTCCCTATTGTGAAATACTTTGCCCCCAGCGGGGAAAAAAAAAAAAAAAAGAAAAAAAAAAATTACTGCCAGTTTTTCCAGTGTGTTCCCAGTTCTCCCAGTTGCCCCCAGTACAGTCGCAGTCACTCCCAGTATGATGCCAGTGGCCCTCACTGTGATCCCAGTTTCTCCTTGTCAATCCCAACATGACCCCAGTAACCTCCAGTATGGTCCCTGTGACTCCCTGTCTCTCCCACTGTATCCCAGTCACTCACATTTCCTCCTAGTCCCCCTCAGCATGGTCGCACTCACTCCCAGTTGTCCCCAGCATGATCCCAGCTGTTCTCAGTGTGGTTCCAGTCCCTCCTGTATGGTTACAGACTCTCCCAGTACATCCCAGTTGCTCACTATGGTTGTAGTTACCTCTGAATGATCCCAGTCTTTCCCAGTTGCCTCCAGCATGACCCATTTCTGTCAGTTGTCCAAAGTATAGTCCCACTTACTCCCAGTATGATCCCACTTGTGGTCTCAGTTCCCTCAACATGGTTCCAGTACCTTCCAATTGATCCCAGTTGCTCCCAATGTGTCCATGTTTGCTGCCCAACACAGGGCCAAGGAGCTCCCAGTAACCCCCAGTCAAGTTCCATTGACACCCATTGTAATCTGAGTGGCTCTCAGGATGATCCCAGTAGGACCCATAGTCACTCCCAGTATGGTTCCAATCACTTTTGCTACAATTCCAGTTGCTCCCAGTATGACCCACTGCACCCAGTCACCCCAGTATGATCCCAGTAATTCCCAGTATTATTCCAGTCATGCCCAGAGTGACTCCCTGTCACTCCCAGTGTGGGCCCAGTTGCTCCCAGTCACCTCCAGCATGGTTCCAGTCACAAAGAGCAATTTTCCAGTCATTCCCAGTCTGATTCCAGTATGATCCCAGCCAGTTCCCATAGCATCCCAGTATGGCTCTGGCACAGGCATAGCTGCTCCCATTAATCCAATCTGGTTCCAGTTCTTCCCATTTACCCCCACTATAGTGTCAGTCTTTCCCAGTATATCCCAGTTGCTGCCAGCATGATCCCAGTCACTGCCAGTTGCCCTGAGTTTGTTCCAGCCTGATCCCAGTTGCTCACAGCCACTCCCAGTCACGCTCTGTGCAGTCCCAGTTGCTGCCAGCATGATCCAGTATGATCCCAGTGTCCCTCAGCATGCTTACAGTAATTCCCAGTCACTCCCAGTGCCAAGAACAGGAGCCTGGTGCAGGACCATGGCCCCTGCCCGGCCCCAGCAGGAGGGAGGGCTCTGAGCCCAGGGCTGCTGGCAGGATGGGCTGCTGTGGCCAGCTGGGGGCTGTGAGCAATGCCCAAAGCCTTGTGCTCTCTGCAGCTGGCCAAGGGCAGCAGCAGGGCTGAAGGGTTCGTGTGGCACAGGCAGCCCGAGCTGTGGAGCCCTCAGGCCCCCGTGGCAGAGGCGCCCTCAGGAACGGCACCGGGACTGGCACCGGCTGTGGGGATTGGTTGTGGCTTCAGATCTTCCCAGAGCAGAGCAGCTGCTGGCTGCTGTAAAGTTGTTTCTTGTCAAGGCACGTCAGGCTCCAAAGGCAAAGAGCCCAAGGCTCTCCAGTCCCTGTTCAATCTCTCTGCCATAAAGTCCCAATGGAAGCAGGAGCAGCTCTCTGCTGCAAGAGGTCAAAGCTGCGGCTGGTGCAGAGTCTCCAGAGGCAGATGCTCCCTGGCCTTTCTTCTTCTGTTCTTTTCTTCTTCATCTTCCTCTTCTTCTCTCGCGTGCTGGTAGTGGTGATGAGGAAGGTGGTGGTGGAGAAAGAGAGAGCGATGAGAGAGGAGCGAGAGAGAGCTCTGGCTCCAATACACAGATTTTTATTGACAAATTACCCAATGAGCCAAAAGCAAGCACCTGAAGCATTTCTCCTAAACCTATTAGAATTTCATAATACTAAAGTCTACATATAACTTGTGCATATGGCCTATCTGTTCTATGTGAAGAATATATAAAATATTACTACAGTCATTTTATTTTGTCTAGAACTAAGTTTTTAATGCAGCCACTATTTTATAGGAGATTCCACAGCTTTTGTTTTTTATGGTATTTAAAACATATTTCTACATACTTCACACTAAGACTTTTACTTCATATCTATGCTACTTAATATTTCTAATTCCTTATACTAAAACTTAGACCTCTATTTAATGTCTGTGTGGTTTCCTATATTTTAACTTCACAAAATATTTTAAATTTAATTCTTGCATAATGTTTGCTTTTGGAGGGGTCAGAG
>NW_027635922.1:0-41559 GCF_903797595.1 Erithacus rubecula
GGAGTGAACTGGAACAACTGGGCCCACACTGGGAGTGACAGGGATTCACTCTGGGCATGAATGGAAGAATACTGAGAGGATCTGGGAGTGACTGGTGTCACACTGGAAATGACTGGAACCATACTGGGAGTGACTACAGGTCCTACTGGGATCATCCTGAGAGCCACTGGGATTGGGGGAATGGAACATGGCTGGGGGTTACTGGGAGCAACTGGGCCCACATTGGGAGGAAAATGTGGACACATTGGGAGCAACTGGGATCAACTGGGAAGGTACTGGAACCATGCTGAGGGGACTGAGGCCATGACAGGGATCATACTGGGAGTAACTGGGAGTATGGGACACTGACAGAAACTGGGATCAGGCTGGAGACAACTGGGAGTAACTGGGAAAGACTGGCATCATTCTGAGATAACTGGAACCTTACTGGGGAAACTGGGATATAATGAGAGTGTCTGAAACCACACTGGGGGACAGGAACCAGGCTGGGGTCAACTGGGAGAAAGTGGGACAATGCTGAGAGAGACTGGGGCTATTCTAGGGATCATCCTGATAGGAACTGGGAACAGCTGGAACTATTCTGGCAGCAACTGGGATCATCCTGGGATCACAGGGAGAGCAGCTGGGTCCATGCTGGGTGAGACTGGGATCAACTGAGGGTGACTGGACTCATACTGGGATGGACTGGGAGTGGCTTGTGAACAACTGGAATCATGTGGAAAGCAACTGGAAGAAGGAAAGTGACTGGCAGCATGCTGGGGGTGACTGGAATACGGGATCAGACAGGGAGCACAGGGATTGTACTGGAAAAATCCCCCCAGATCCCCCCAAATCCCACTCAAAGTTCCCCCAAAATTCTCCCAAACCCCCCTTGGACCCCCAAAGTCCCTCCAAATCCCCCCAATCCCCCCCCCGGTAACATCTCCCTGTGGGGCTGCAGCCCCTGGCCCGCGCCGTGCCCAGCAGAGACCCCAGACCCAACTGGGGCCGGGGGGTCCCAGCAGAGCCCCGGCCACGGCCAGGGCCACCAGCCACACCTGGGGGATGGGGGGGGGATGGGGGATTTGGGCAGATTTGGGGATTTGGGGATTTCAGGGAATTCGGAAGGGCTTTTTGGGGGAATTTGGGAGTTTTTTGGGGATTTGGGAGGTTTTGAGAAGATTTGGGGGATTTCATGGGGACTCGGGGGAGATTTTAGGGAATTTCGAGAGATTTTTTTTGAAGATTTTGGGTGATTTGGGGCAATTTTGGGAGTGTTTAGGGTGATTTTGGAGGATTTCAAGGGGGATTTTGGGGGTTTGGGGGTTTTGGGGGATTTGGAGGGATTTTGGAGGATTTCAGGGAATTTGTTGAGGGAATTTGGGGGGTTTGGGGGAATTTTAGGAGATTTCAGGGGGATTTTGAGGGAATTTGGGGGGAATTTGGGGGTTTTGGGGCAATTTTGGGGGGGATTTTGGGGAATTTTAGAAGATTTCAGGAAGATTTTGGGAGGATTTGGGGGGAAATTGAGGGGGGGTGGGGATTTCAGGGGAATTCTGGGGCGATTTTGGGGAATTTTGGGAGATTTTTTGTGGGACTTAGGGAGATTTTTGGGAGATTTGGGGGGATTTCAGGTGATTTTGGGGGAATTTAAGGGGGATTTTGGGAGGATTGGGGTGGTTGGAGGGATTTTGGGAGTTTTGGAACAATTTTAGGGGAGATTTGGGGATTTTCAGGGGATTTTGAAGGATTTTTAGAGATCTTTGGGGGTTTAGGGGAATTTGGGAGATTTGGGAAGATTTGGGGGGGATTTAGGGGATTTGGGGGGATTTTGGGGTTTCTCCAGACTCCCTCCAGAACCCCCCAGCCCCCCTCCAAAGCCCCCAGACTCACTGGGGCCCATCCTGGATCGGGGGGGGGCATGGGCCGGTGGAACAGGAGCCACTTCAGGGACCCTCGACACTTTTTGGGGGGGGGGGGCACCATGGGAGACCCCCCCAAACTGAGGGGGGATCCCCCTCCCCCCAAAACCCCTCAGAGCCCAGTCAGGGTGGGGCTGAGACACCCCCCCCCCCCCCCAGGACCCCAAATCAACCCTGGGACCCCCAAAATCAATCCTGGGACCCCCCCCCAATACCCCCCCACCAGGAACCCCAAAATCCCCCCCGGGATCCCCAAAACTCTTCCAGGACCCTTCCCCAGAACCCCCAAATTAACCCCGGGACCCCCAAGCCTCCACTGGGACCCCCCCACCAGGAACCCCAAAGGAATCCCAAAATCAACCCTGGAACCCCAAAACTCCCCCAGGACCCCAAAACTCCCTAGACCCTCCCCCAAATTCCTCCCAAAAACCCCTCAAGGATCCCCCAAGACCCTTCCCCAAATCCCCCCTAAGATCCTTTCCCAAAACTCCCCCACGATCCCCCCCAGACCCCCCCAAAACCCTCAGGACCCCCCTTAGGACCCACCCCAAACCCCCTCCAGGATCCCTCTTAGGACCCCCGGACCCCTCCCAAAAACCACCAAGGACTCTCAAGACCCCTCCCCAAAATCCCTCCAGTGATCCCACCCTGGGCCCCCTCCCAAGATCCCTTTTAGAAGCTCCAGACCCCTCCTCAAAGCCCCCCCAGATCCCTCCCAAAACCCCCTGGGACCACTCAGGACCCCTCCCAAAATCCCCCAGACACCCCAGACCCCTTTTAGGACTCCCAGACTCCCCCAAGCCCCACACAACCCCCCAGGACCCCTCCCCAAAATCCCCCAGACCCCTCCCAAAACCCAGCCCAGAACCCCTCAAGACCCCTCCCAAAACCCCCCAGACCCTCCTCAGACCCCCCCCAGGACCCCTCCCCAAATGCCCCAGACTCCACCAAAATCCCCCAAACGCCCCCCCCCAGACTCCCCCAACCCCCCCTCCCAGGACCCCTCCCCGAAACTCCCCCAAACCCTCCAGCCCCCCCTTAGGACCCCTCCAAAAACCCCCCAAATGCCCCACGACCCCCCTCAGACCCCATTTTAGGACCCCCAGACCCCCCCAAAAAACCCCCAGGCCCCCCAGACCCACTCAGGACCCCTCCCCAAAAACCCCCCAAGCCCCTCTTAGGACCCCCAGACCCCTCCCCAAAACCCACCAAGACCCCCCCAAGACCCCATTTTAGGACCCTCAGCCCCCCCAACCCCCCCAGCCCCCCCTTTAGCACCCTCACCCTCCCCCCGACCCCGCCCCTCTCCCACCTGTCCCTGCGCCGCCTCAGCAGCTCCCGCAGCCCCTCGGCCTCTCCCAGCGCCTGCCCCGCTCTCTGCAGCGCCTCCCTCAGCGCCCGCCCGAGCCCGGGGAGGGTCCCGGGGGGATTCCCGGGGGGATTCCCGGGGGGATTCCCGGGGGGTGGGTGGGGGAGGGGCCGCCCGCTCTATGGCAGTGCCAGGGTCAGAGGGCGCCAATCCCGCCTGGCCTCTGATTGGCTGCAGCGGCGCGGGGGAGGCGGGTGTTGCTGAGGGGAGCCGCGCGCTGATTGGTTGGTTCGGGGAGAGGCGCGCCGCTATTGGCTGGGAGGGGCCCGAGCGCTCGGCAGGAACAGCGTGAGGGCAGAATGGCTGAGGAGGCTGCTGAGGTAGGGCTGAGGGGAGATGGGGAGATTTGGGGGGAATCTGAGGGGAATTGAGGGGTCTGAGGTGCTTATAGGGAAGCTTTGGGGGCAAATGGGGGGATTTAGGGGGGTCTGAGAGAAATTGAGGGGTCTGAGGTGCGTCTGTAATGGATTTGGGAGGCTCTGTGGGGATTTGAGGGGTCCAAGGTGGGGCCAGGGGCAAATGAGGTGCGTTTGGGGGTCTCTGAGGGGAACTGAGGGGTCGGGGGAAGATTTGAGGGGAAATGGGGAATCTGAGGTGAGGCTGGGGGGACATGGGAGAAATTGGGGAGGTCTGAAAATAATTGAGGGGTCTGAAGAGGGTCCCAAATGGATTTGGGGCGATTTGGGGGGATCTGAGGGGAATTGAGGGGTCTGAATTGCGTTTGGGGAGGCTTTGGCAAAACTGCCCCAAAACACCCCAAATCTCAGAGCAACGCCCCTAAATCCCTGAGACATGCCTCAAAACACCCCAAAATCCCAGAGGAATGCCATGAAGATCTTCACCAAAAAGTGACCCAAACCCACCTGAAACACCCCCAAACCTGAAAAGAATGGGCCTGGATTACCCCAAAATTCCAGAGAAACGCCTCAAAACCACCCCTCAATACCCCAAAACAGCCCCTAAACACCCCAGATCCCTTCAGGTTTCCCCAAAATCCCATAGAAACACCCTAAAATCCCTCCAAACCACTCCAAAATGCCTCAAAGCTGCCCCCAAATATTCCAAAATTGCTCAAAACCAGCCCAAAACACCAAAAATCCCAGAAAACTGCCCCAAAAATGGTCCTGACCCTGCCCCAAACCTCCCACCTGCCCCCACTCCCCCAGGTAAGTTCAGCTTGGACCAAATCCTACTTTCTTTATCACAAATCTTTTTTTCAATCCCAAATCCTTTTTTCCAACTTCAAAATCTTACTTTGTGCCCCCCAAATGTCCTTTTCAGACCCCAAATCCCCATTTCCCAACCCAAATCCTTTTCTGTCCACCCAAAATCCCCTTTTTTATCCAAAATCTCCTTTTTCCACCCAAAATATTTTTCAATCCCAAATCCCCTTTTCCTACTGAAATCCTGACCTCAAATCCTTAATCCCCACCCTAAATCTTCCTTTCCTCCCCCAAATCTCCTTTTCCATCCCAAACCCTCATTTTTCCATCTCAAATCCTTCCCCTTTTACCCCAAAATCTCCTTTTCCACCACAAATCCCCTTTTTAGGGTTTCCCAGGTGTTTTGGGGGTTCCCCAGGGGTTTTTGGGTTTTTCCCACCCCCAGCATTGTACACAGGGTCTCTCTGCAGCCATTGCATATGGACCTGCCCACACCCCAATTAAATCCCAAATCAACCCCAAACCAACCCCAAATAAACTCCAAATGAACCCCACTGTGCCCCCCAGGGCTGGAGTGGTTTTGGGGGGGAGTTTGGGTTCTGGTGGGTTTGACCCCAAAGTTTGGTGATGGGGGAGGTTTGATCCTAAAGTTTGGGGAGGTTTGACACCCCAGGGTTTGGGATCAGGGGATTTGACCCCAGAATTTAGGGATTGAGGGGGTTGGACACCCCAAATTTAGGTATCAGAGGGGTTGGACGCCCCCAATATTTCAAACTCCAACATTTGGGAATTGAGAGTTTTTGACCCCAAATTTGGGGTTTGGGGGTGTTTGACCTCAGGATTTGGGGGATTTTGATCCCCCCAGGTTTGGGGTAGCGATTGAGATCAAAACAATTCCTTGAAAACAGTGGCAGGATCGGGATTGGGAACAGGATTGGAATTGAGAATGAAATAGGGATTGGGAATGGCAACAGGATCGGGAACAGGAACGGCACTGGGAACGGGAACGGGATTGGAATTGGGAAAGGAAATGGGAACGGGATTTGGAATGGGAGCAGGACAAGGATTGGGACTGGGAAAGGGAACAGGATCGGGAATTGGAACGGGAATGGAAACAGGATCAGGAATGGGAACAGGATTGAGAATGTGAATGAAAGAGGGATTGGGAATGTGAAAGGGATTGGAATTGGGAAAGGGATCGAGATTGGGAATGAGACCGCAATCGAAAACGGGAACAAGATTGGGAATGGGAACAGGAACAGGACTGGGAATGAGAAGGAGATAGGGATTGGGAATAGGAATGGGATCAGGATTGGAATGGGATCGGGATCAGGAACAGGATTGGGAACGGGATCGAGATCAGGAAGAGGAAGAAGATTGAGAATGGGAATGGGAATGAGATAGGGATTGGGAACAGGATTGGGAACGGGAACGGGTTTGGGAACAGGAACCGGAATGAGATAGAGGTTGGGAATAGGAATGGGAACCCGGATCGGGATGGTAAAGCTGTGACATAAATGGGTGCCTTGGCTGGAACATCTCAAACTGCAGAAGTAAAACCAGGATGGGCAGGAACAATTTTTCCTGGCTGGGAACTGGAATTCCAGACCCTGGAAGTGTGAGCCATGCAGGACCATCCAGACTGGGATCATGGGGGCTGGGATGACGTGGACTGGGATCCTCCAGACTGGGTCTGCACAGACTGGGACCAGATGGATCAGGGCCCTGCAGAATGGGATTGTTCAAACTCGGATCCCATGGACTGGGATTGTACAAACTGGGACCACATGGACTGGGATTGTACAAACTGGGATCACACGGACTGGGACTCTACAAACTGGGACCATATGGACTGGGATGGCTGTTCCAGAACTATGGAAACCGAGGCGGTCCTGCCCCACCCAGGGTCCCTCCCAGTCCTGCCCAGTCCCGTGTGGGGGCGCAGCCAAAACTCCCCGCAGTGAATAAGGAGGTCCCAGAGCGCTCCCGGTGTTGGTCCCTGTCCTGGTCCTGGTTTCAGTCTCAGTTTGGAGCAGTCCTGGAGCGCTCCTGGTGCTGGTTCTGGTCCCGATCAGAATCTTGATCCCAGAGCAGTGATGGCCTTGGTCTCATTCTCGGTCCTATAGTGGTGCCAGTTTTGGTGCCAGTGCCGGTTCTGGTTTCAGTCTCGTTCTTGGTCTCATAGTGGTTCCAGTTCCAGTGCTTGCACCAGTGCCAGTGTTGATCCTGGAGTGCTCCCAGTGCCAATCTCAGTCTCAGTCCCGGAGCTCTCCTGGTGCCTGTCCCAGTGTCGGTGCTGGTCTCAGTCTTGGTCCCAGTACAAATTCTGGGGCTGGTTTCAGTCTCAGTCTCAGTCCCAGCCTTAGTTCCAGTTCTGGAGTGCTGCTGGTCTCGGTTCTGGTGTCGGTTCTGTTCCCAGTCTTGGTCTTGGTCTCCATTCTGATGTTGGTCTCAGTATTGCTGCTGGTCCCGGTCCAGGTGCTCGTCTTGGTCTTGATTTCAAACATTTTAGGTCCATTTGACTGATTTTATAAAAACTGGGATTTTAGACTGGATTTTAGGTTCCTTTTGGATGATCTTAGGCCAATTTTGATGATTTTAGGTCCCCTTTCTGTGGATTTAAGTTCCCTATGGCTGATTTCAGGCCAAACCTGGTGGATTTAGGCTGCATTTGAGGCCCTTTTTGGGTGATTTTAGACCTAACCAGGTTCTGTTAGGACTGTGTGGCCCTTTGGCCCCGCCCCTTTTCCCTCCCAGTTCCCGCCCCTTTTCCCTCCCAGTTCCCGCCCCTTTCCCCTCACAGTTCCCGCCCTTTCCCCTCCCAGTTCCCGCCTCTTTCCCCTCCTGGTTCCCGCCCCTTTCCCCTCCCAGTTCCCACCTTTCCCTTGACCCCGCCCCTTTCCCCTCACAGTTCCTGCCCTGCTCTTGGCCCCGCCTTTTCCTCTCCCAGTTGGGGGTTCGAAGTGGGGCAGGAGGAGGAGGGAGGGAGGAAGAGGCGCAGCGGCAGC
This sequence comes from Erithacus rubecula, assembly GCF_903797595.1. Lineage (NCBI taxonomy): Eukaryota > Metazoa > Chordata > Aves > Passeriformes > Muscicapidae > Erithacus > Erithacus rubecula. Next base: position 7,442 of record NW_027635922.1, read on the forward strand.
AGAAGCAGGAGGAGACAAGGTGCGAATCGATCATGAGCCCGGAGCTGATGGAACTCGCAGCCCCCCCCCGGGACCATCGCCCCCCCTCCCGCAGGTGCCCGGGGAGGGGGAGCTCGCCCCAAGTATCCCGGGGGGGGGGGGGGTCCCTTGGTTTGGGGTTTTTGGGGGGGATGTTTGGATCGTTCAGGGCTGCAGAGGCGCAGATGGCCCTCGGAGGACATCAAGGGGTCCCCGGGAGGTGTTTTTGGGGGTCCCGGTGGTGGCAGAGCCCCGGCGGGGGCGGGGGGGATGCGGGTCTCCCCGCGGTGGGGGTTGGGCTTCCCGGGCGGGGCCCTGCGAGCTCTGCCGGGGCCCGTGGGGAGCATGTGGGAGCGGCGGGATCGACAGGGGGACAGCGGTTTGGGGAACCCCGGGAGAGGCGCGGCTTCCCTGAGCGGGAGCGCAGAGAGAGGAGAGCCCCAGAAGGGCAAAGCGGGGAGCCCGAGAGGGGGAACCCCTGGCATTGCTGGGACCCTGGCGGGGGGTGCTGGGGCTGGAGGGGCGGCACGGCCGGGAAAGGGATTCGGGGCTCCTGGTGCTGCCAGTGGCTGCTCCCAGCATGAGCCCAGTCACTCCCAGGCATTCCATGTTATGATGGAATTTGCCCCAAGCACGGTTCCAGTTGCTCCCAGTTCCTCCCACTGTGGTCCAGTGTGTTCCCCATTCTCACAGCTGCCCCAAACAGCGTCCCAGTCACTGCCAGTTTGATCCCAGTATGAGTCCAGTGTGATGCCAGTCTCAGCCAGCAGGGCCCCAGTCACTCACACTTGCCTCAGTTGCCCCAGCATGGTCCCAGTTTCCCCCCAGCACATTCCCAGTCACTCTCAGTTATGTCCCAGTCACCACCTCAGACACTCCCAGTATATCCCAGTTGTCTTGGACAATCTCATAGTCGTTCCCAAGCACTCCCAGTTACCTCAGCGTGGTTCACTTGCCCCCAGTTTTATCCCAGTTGCCCTACAATACTCCCAGTGCTTCTCAGCATTTTTTTGGGTGAGGAGGAGAATGCAGAACTCCAAAGCTGATCCAAATCACTCTCATTCATTCCCTATATGATGCAGCTTTCCCCAAGGACGTACCCAGTTGCTCTCCAGTTCCTCCCATTTTCATCCAGTGCATTCGCAGTTCTCTCAGTTGCCCCCAGTATAGTCCCAGTCTCTCCCAGTATCAGGCCAGTGGACCCCAGTGTGATCCCAGTTGCCCCCTGTCAATGCCAGCATGACGCCAGTAGCCTCCAGTATAATCCCTTTGACTCCCTGTCTCTCCCAGTATATCCCAGTCACCCCCAGCATGCTGCCAGTCACTCTCACTTCTTCCCAGTTCTTTCCCCATGATTCCAGTTGTTCACAGCCACTCCCAATCCATCCCAGTCCATCCCAGTATGAGTCCAGTCACCCTCAGTGTGATCCCAGTCTCACCCAGCATGGACCCAGCTGCTCTCACTGTGATCCCAGGATGATCGCAGTTGCTGCCAGAATAGTTCCAGCTGTTCCCAGTTCCTCCCAGGATGATCCCTAGAATAGCCCCAGTCTCTCTCAGCATTGTCCCACTATTTCCCGGTTGCCCCCAGCCTGGTTCCAGTCCCCCACTCTGGTTACAGGCACTCTCATTATATCCCTGTTGCTCCAGTTAGGTTCCAGTTGTCTCAGAATGATGCCAGTCTTTCCCAGTTACTCCCAGTTGTCTCCAGCCTGCTCCCAGTTTCTGTCAGTGTCCTGTACTCCCAGTTACTCCCAGTATGATCCCTGTCATGGCATCAGTCCTCTCAGCTTGGTTCCAGTACCTTCCCAGTTGGTCCCAGTTTCTCCCAATGTGTCCACATTTTCCTCCCAATGTGGGCCCAGTTGCTCCCAGTAACTCCCAGCCAGGTTCCATTCCCCCAATCCCAGTGGCTCTCAGGATGATCCCTGAGACTTGTAGTCACTCCCAGTATGGTTCCAGTCATTTCCAGTATGACCCCAGTCACTCCCAGATTCTCTCAGTATTCTTCCAGTCATGCCCAGAGTGACTCCCTGTCACTCCCAGTGTGGGCCCAGTTGTTCCCAGTCACTCCCAGTATGGTTACAGTCAGGGCCAGGACTTTTGCTGTCACTCCCAGTCTGATTGCAGTATGATCCCAGTCTAGGATATTCCCAGTACTATTCCAATTACTCCCAGTACAATCCCAGGTAGTTCCAGTAGGATCCTAGTGTGACTCTGACATGGGCACAGCTGCTCCCATTATCATCCAGTGTGGTTCCAGTTGCTCCCATTTCCCCTCATTTTGATTTCAGTCTCTCCCAATGCATCCCTGTTGCCACCAGCATGTGGCCCAGTCCCTCCCAGTTTTCCCCAGCTGATTGCAGACTGATCCCAGTTGTTCACAGGCTTTCCCAGTCACTCTCACTGCAGTTCCAGTTGCTGCCAGTATGATCCCAGTATTTCTGTGCATGGTTCCATTTCCTCCCAGTTTCTCCCAGTGTGATCCCAGTTCCCCCATTTGCCCCTAGCACAGTCTGTCACTCCATATATGATCCCAGTTTCTCCTGACATGGTCCCAGTCATGTCCAGTTCCTCCAGTACAGATTAGTAGTTCCAACTGACTCCCAGTGTCCCTCAGCGTGGTCCCAGTTCTCCCCAACATGGTCTTGATTTTTCCCAGTGTGGTTCCAATCACTCCAGTGTTATAGATAAAAACGAGATCAAGCAGAATTAAATATGATTAAAATAAGCGATATTTATTTTGCGCCTGAAACACGGTCCTCGACAGCCACAATCAAAAAGGACAATGCCGAGCCCGGGGTCAGCATCAGGTGAACACACAATGATTCAAACTCTCCGCTTTAGTTAGCCCTGTTTTTATACAGTTTTTCCTTGCCCGGAGTGGAGGTCTTTGTCTTCTCTTGTCGTTCAGCATATTCATGTAGTTTTCTTTCACCGCCTTGAGCTGGATAAAACCATATCCTGGGAGATGATGAATTTTGATGAAGGCAAGTTCATGTTTACAGGAAGGTGGAATTGAGATGTAACTTGCAGATTTTGGTTTGCTGGAAACGGGCATTCAGATGTATTTTTCTTGATGGCTCTGATTACCTTAATTGTGGGTGCTTATCGGGCTCTTATCTTTTGGGTGTTCCCTGGACAGAGCCATCTCCACCGTGGCTACGTCTATTGTCTTGCTAACTCGAGCTCTTCAGCTTTTGCTGGCAGTTACAGTGTTGTTATGAAGCAATCCCCTTGCAATCCCTTTGCAGCTTTTGTTTTTTTTTTTTTTATTATTATTAATTTACTCACAGAAATTGCTTATTCTACATTAATTTTCAACTTTACACGAATTACATTATATTACATATTACACCAGTAAGGTCACAGGCACTCCCAGTATATCCCAGTGGCCCTGAACATGCTCCCAGTCATTTCCAGTGTCACAGGAAAGGTTCCAGTTCCCCCAGTACAGCCCAGTCCCTCCCAGTGGTGCCACTCCTGGGATCCCCCACCCCTCTCTGTGATCCCAGATCTCCTGAGAGGCGCCCCAAGGGCTGGAAATCACCCCCCAGGGTTCCCAGCAAACCCCAGTTTGGGTCTGCAGCTTCCCAGTTTCCCTCTCCCTTTCCCCGGCCGGGTTCCCCCGGCCCCAGCGGGTGGGAGCAGCCGAGAGCCCCGCGCTGCCCATCCCGACCTGTCCCGGCTCCATCCCCGCTCCTCCCGCGGGCTGCGAGGGCTCGGGAACGGGGCACCGAGGGTGTCGCTGCTGCTGGGGGAGGAGGAGGAGGGATGGGAGAGGAGGGATGAAGGAGGAGAGCGAGAAGGGATGGAAGTAGGGGAGGGACGGGGGAGTCAGGAAAGAGGAGGAAGAATGGAAAAGGAAAGACAATGGAGGATCAGCAATAGGGGAAGGAGGAATGAGGTCGAGCACTCCCTGAATTGACAGATCCCCCATCCATGGGACCATCGCCCCCACAGGTGACCGGGGAGGGGGAGCTCAGCCCAGATATCCCAGCGGGTCCCTGGGTTGGGATTTTTTGAAGGGATGTTTGGAGAATGCAGAACTCCAGAGCAGAGTAGAAAATGCCCCTTGGGGGGACACTGGGGCTCCCTGTGGCGGCTGCCGGCAGAGGCAGCCTGGAGGAGCAGAGCCCTGTGTCCCCCAGGACCCCAAAGTGGGGAGCCCAGAGAGGGGGGAGCACTGCCATTGGCGGGACCCTCAACAGCCTGGAGAGGGGCAGGGGGACTCCTTGGACCCCTAGCACCCCAAAGCAGAGAATAAGGGGAGAAGGGACCCCGGGACTCCAAAATCCCCCTGGATCCCTAAATGGGGAGAGGGAAGAGGTGGGAGCTTTTCAGATTGCAGGGACTCCCAGCAGCCTGGGGAGGGTGGGCACCGGGTAGATGGGGGACCCCCAATACAAGCGTGACCCCCAGCAGCTGGGACAGGGGGAATCCCTGAACACAAAGGGGAGGGACCATTCTCAGGAACTCTTGGGAGGCATTTTCAGGGCCAAATGTTGGTGTTTGGGAGGTTTTGATGGACACCAGCTGCCCGGGGACTTCTAGAGATGGACTTGGGCAGGAGGAACTGTTGCCTTTAGGAGCTGGAACAGAGATCACACAGAGTTAGGGGAAATAAAATGGGTATTTATTCAAAGGCCTGCAAAGGCCACACCCTGGCAGCACAGTGCCACAGCGTGGCCCCTGCCCTGTCCGAGTGGCTCTCAGGTGGAAGCAAGAGAGCAAAAGGTCACATGATTTTACACTCATATGAACTCTGGCCATCCAATCAACAGTTTCAATTTGTAGAATGTAATTTCCCTTTTCTCCTGGCTGAATCGTGCTCTTCTCACATTGTTTATACTCAAGGCCTGGAGCCTGAGGACAACTGTCCTTGAGTCCATAGCTGGTATCGGAATATTTCGCCTTCATCATCCTAAAGCACAACTAAAAGCATACCCAAGCAGAACAGAAAACTTGGATCTTAAGGCATCATTCCCCCCTTTAGAGGCTTGACAAGGCCTCTATACCTCTTCAAGTCTCTATTCTAAACTTGTCAATTTCACTAATGACAAAAACTTAATGACTTATCAGTGTCTAACAATCTAACAATCAATAACAATGTAAGTATTTAACATTAGATAAGTATCTAATAAGAAATACATACTAATAAATGAACTTAATAAACATCTAACAAAATAATATCTTACACAATCAACTATTATGTAAAGAAGAATAGTAATTGAACACAAAGGAAGAATCACTTAAAATATGTTATCATTAATGTCAGTCTTTGTAGTCTTTGTTGTTACAATTGTTCAGGAGCTGAGGCTTTCTTAATTCTGGAGTAGTGAATCCAGGGTCCTCTGTCCGCGACTTTGACTGCGGTAAAGGTTGTCAGCAGGACTTTAAATGGTCCTTTCCACTTGGCTTGCAGAGGATCACTGTCCCACCATTTCACATAGACCCAGTCTCCAGGCTGGAATGGATGTGCAGGTGTGTCTAGTCCTAGATAGCACAATGTGACTCTGAAGCTTCTGTAAAGTAGAACCTAAAGCCATTAAATAATGCTGCAAATCACATTTCCCCTTCAAATGAATTTCACCTGGAATATGTGGACTTTGACATGGTCTGCCATACAGTATTTCGTAGGGACTGATGTTATCTCTCCTCCTTGGTTGGATGCGAATTCTCAGTAAAGCTATAGGTAGGGCCTGAACCCATGTCATGGATGTCTCCTGACAAATTTTACTAATTTGTCTTTTAAGAGTTCCATTCATACGTTCGACTTTACCACTTGCTTGGGGTCTGTAAGGTGTGTGCAGATCCCAGGTAATTCCTAAAATCCGGCTAACATCTTTAACCACTGTAGCAACAAAGTGTGGTCCCCTATCCGATGATATTCCCAAGGGAACCCCGAATCTCAGAATGATATGGTTAAGCAGATCTTTCACCACCTCCTTGGCTGTGTTAGTGCAACAGGGGTAAGCTTCTGGCCATCCACTGAAGGTGTCAACTAATACCAGTACGTACCAGTATCCCTCTTTCTGTGGTAACTCCGCAAAATCTATTTGCCAGTAATCCCCAGGAAGATCTCCTGCTTTTGTTACTCCTAATACCACTTTCTTTTTTATGTCAGGGTTGTTTTTACAGCAAATTTCACATTTACTTACTACTGATTGTATAAAATCAATCATTCCCTTTCCTATTACTACCTTTCTTAGATGTTTCAAAAGGTATCCAACCCCGTAATGTGTGGTTTCCTGTTCCCTCTGGACTAATTCCTGAAGGATCAGGGGTGGGACTACCACCTGGTTCATCGGGGTAACAGCCCACCCACCTTCTGTAATTTCAGCTTTAAGAAATTTTATTACTTTGTGATCTGCCTGATCATATTTTGGGGTGTACCCTGACAAATCAATCTCTTTTTGCGGAATTACTGCAAGAATACCTTTTTCTGTAATCCTTCTTGCTGTTTTATCAGCAAAACAATTTCCCAGTTCTGGAGCAGTTTTCCCCTTTTGGTGACCTCTACAGTGCATGATAGCTACTTCTGCGGGTATTTTAATGCCTTCTAAGAGGGCAAGTATTTGCTCAGCATGCTTGATTTGATTACCTTGAGCATTCAAAAGTCCTCTTCCTTTCCAGATAGCTCCATGGGCATGGACAACACTGAATGCATATTTGGAATCAGTCCATATATTTACCTTTTTCCCCTCTCTCAGGTCTAGGGCTCTTGTTAGTGCAATCAGTTCAGCTTTCTGTGATGACACGTCCGCTGGCAGGGCCTTTGCCTCGATCACCTTGTTCTGTGTGGTCTCTGCATAGCCTGTCATCCTTTTACCATTTTTCATGAAGCTGCTTCCATCTGTAAAAAGCTCCCAATCTGGATTCTCCATGGGCACATCTTTCAGATCTGACCGGCTGGAATAAACCTCTTCAATTATCTGCAAGCAGTCATGCTCTGGCTCATTGTCAATTAAAATGGAGGACAGAAACATAGCAGGGTTAACAACAGAAGTTGTTTTTAAGGTAACATCATCTTGCTCTAACAGCAGTGATTGGTATCTCAGCATCCGGCTGCCAGACAATCAATGTTCCCCTTTTTGTTCAAGGACAGCTGCTACAGCATGGGGTACATACACTACAGTATGTCACCCAAGGGTAAGTTTTTGGGCCTCCTGGATCAAAATGACAGTGGCTGCCACGGCCTTTAGGCACCCTGGCCAACCTTGTGCAACATTATCCAGCTGTTTAGACAAGTAGGCCACAGCTCTCCACTGGTTTCCGAGACGCTGTGCTAGCACCCCCAAAGCCATATTCTGTCTCTCATATGTAAAAAGTTCAAAGGGTTTAGTTAGATCTGGCAGTCCCAGTGCTGGAGCTGACATCAGTGAGCGTTTCAGCTGTTTAAAAGCTGCTCTAGTGTGTTCAGTCCATGGAATAATTCCTCTCTCGGCTACTTTCAATACCCCATATACGGGTTTTACTAGGAGTCCATAATTTGCTATCCATAAACGACACCAACCTACCATTCCTAGAAAAGCTTGCATCTCTCTCACTGTATGAGGCTCTGGGAGTTGACAGATAGCTTCTTTCCTTTCCTTGCTGAGTTGTCTGTGTCCCCGGAAGATCTCAAGTCCCAAATAGACAACTGTTTCTTTAGCAATCTGTACTTTGTCTTTAGAGACTCTGTACCCATTAAGTCCCAAAATGTTTAATAAACTTACAGTGAATCGTATGCAGTCATCTCTGGTCTTGGCTGTAATCAAGATGTCATCCACATATTGAAGAATAACTCCCTTTGGCTCCTGTTTTTTCCAGTCCTCCAATTCCCTCGCTAGCTGGTTCCCAAATATAGTTGAGCTGTTCTTAAAATCTTGGGGTAAAACTCTCTAGGTGAGTTGACATTTTCTTCCTGTCTCGGGATTTTCCCATTCAAAAGCAAAAAGGTCTTGACTATTTTTGTGTATAGGAATGCAGAAAAAGGCATCTTTCAAATCTATAACAGTAAACCACCCTAACTCATCTGTCAGTGTGGTCAAAAGGGTGTAGGGATTGGCTACTACTGGATGTATATCCTCTGTAATTTTGTTAATTGCTCTCAAGTCTTGTACTAATTGGTAACTCTTACCATCTGCCTTCTTAACAGCTAAAATGGGGGTATTGAATTTGGACTCACATTGCACTAACAAACCATGTTGTAGGAATTTTTCAATTATAGGTACCAATCCCTTACGACTTTCTAATTTTAAGGGGTATTGTTTCTGCCTTACCAGTGTGGCTCCTGGTTTGAGTGCAATACTCACTGGTTCTGCCCGCTTGGATCTTCCTGGCATATCACTGGCCCACACTATTGGATTTACCACACTTTCCACTTCAGTGGGGATTTCACTGCATTTTTCCTGTATAAAGAGTGCAGCAACTTGGACAAATTTAGATTCAGGAATTATTACTTGTACACCCCTTCCTTTTCTAAATTTAATCACTGCTTCCAATTCTTCAAGCAAATCCCTCCCTATCAATGGTTTTGGGGAGTTGGGCATGTAAAGAAATTGATGGGTTACCCAGTGCTTCCCCAATTTGAATTTTAAAGGTTGGAAAAAAGGCCTTGTTTCAGTTACCCCAGTCACCCCAACACCATGTACAGTGTCGTGACTCAGTTCCCCTTCTAAGGTATTTAACACAGAATATGCTGCTCCGGTATCTACCAAAAACTCGATGTCATCATTCCCCAGCTCAGTCATAACCAAGGGCTCTGCTGGGGGAGGAGCCCTCGGTCGCCGTCACTCAGAGCCCGAGCCACTTGAAGTTTGTACTACCGGGAGCTGGGAAACTGAGGATTTTTCTTTCAACACTGGACAGTCCTTTTTCCAATGTCCCCACTTTCTACAGTATGCACACTGGTCCCTCTCTGTAGGGGAGGCTTTGTTAGATGACTTTTTCTCAGTTGCCTTTTTACTAGGTTGGGGTTTAACCCTTTCAGTTGGACCCCTATCCCGAAACACCTTCCAGGCAACCTCTAGCAGTTTTTCCATATCTCGAGCTCCCTCTATCTTTTGTAGCTTCCTTCTTATATCATTTGAAGCCTGACCCATAAACAACAAAACCAGATGTGCTTTACCATCAGCTGATTCAGGGTCTAAATCAGTATACTTAACAGTGGTTTCTCTTAATCGGTTTAAAAAATGAGTGGGTGATTCATCATAATTTTGTCTTATTTCATAAAGCTTTGACCAATTTATGGCTTTAGGTACCCCATGCTTTAACCCATATACCACAAGGCTTTGATATCATTTCAGTCTTGCCATTTGTTCTGGTATATTTGGATCCCATCCAGGATTTTCGAGGGGAATATCTGAGTAACCGTACCTTGAAGTAATGCACTGGCTACGTTCCCCTCCACTGAGGTTATGATGGCCTTATTGACCATTTGTCTCTCAGTGGGATCAAGTAATGTATCTAACATAGAGTTCAAATCTGCCCAGTCAGGGTTCTGTGAATTAATAGCCTGTTCTATTAGTTTTCCAATTTATCTGGGTTCTCTTTATATTTCCCCATGGTACTTTTCCACTGCTCTAACTCTATAAGGGAGTATGGGACTTTCACATATATTGGCCCCTGATTGCCTACTGCTTGTCTTAAAGGGGCTTGCAAAATTGGTTCTCTTTCTTTCTCCCTTCTTGATCTAGTACGCTGGGCAATTGGGCTACATTCTCTGAGGGCTCTTCTTACTATCCTTCCCCTCCTTCGCTTGTTTAAAGCAGCAATAATTTCGTCTATTTCATCATCCTCTTCTTCCTCAGAGTCATTTGAATAAAAACTGTCCGAGTCTGTTGTGGCCTGCAGTGTACCTCGGCTAGTCCCCATCCTAGAAAGCACCAGGCAAGACCTTTTGCGACGCCGCTCCCGGGCTGTGCGTCTGCGATCTTTCAGTGTCACCTCCGGTGGCACCTCCCTGGCCCTCGGGGTTGCCGTGGGATCTCACAGGCCCGAGGACGGAGGAGGTGCCACTTCCCCTGCGGGAGGCTCCCTCCCCACCTTCTTTGTTAAAGGCCCTGTCCCCTGCCCCTGCTCTTGGGGCGGTGCGGGGGCTGCCGGGGCCGTGTCCCTTTGCTGCCGGGGCCATGCCCCTTTGCTGCTGGGGCTTTGTCCCTTTGCTGCCGGGCCGTGTCCCTTGCTGCCGGGGCCGTGCCCCTTTGCTGCCCGTGCCCCTTTGCTGCCAGGGCCGTGTCCCTTTGCTGCCAGGGCCGTGTCCCTTTGCTGCCGGGACCGTGTCTCTTTGCTCCCAGGGCCGTGTCTCTTTGCTGCCCATGTCCCTTTGCTGCCGGGGCCGTGTCCCTGCTGCAAGAGCCCGCCTTCCTCCTCTGTCACTGACCCAGGCCCTGCCTGGCCCGTGCCCCCTTTGCAGGGCTGCGGTCTGGCTCGAGCCCGTGCCCAGCGCAGCCGGGACCGATTCGGCCCTCATGGCCGGCGGCACCAGCTCCAGCTCTGATCCCTCTGATTTTTTATATAAAGTACTGAAAGTTGGCTCCTTCTTTTTACCCTTTAAGACTAATATATGCTCCTTCTCCTTATCGCGATCCTGCTCGCTTGATAACACCAGAAAGAGCCGGGCATATTCTAATTCTTCAAAAAATCTATCTCCGCGTATTCGAGATATTAAACTTAATACTAATTTCGGATCTAAACTTCCAAACCTAGGCCATGTTTCTCTATTATCTAATTCATATGCTGGCCACATTTTTTCAGAGAGTCTAATCAGTCTAGGTTTGAGAGCATAGACTCCTCCTCAACTAGATTTGCCCAGTTTTTCAGTATTAATCCCAAAGGGCTATCTCTTGGAATGCTTCCGCTATCACGTTCAGAAGAGGATGTGCACCCCATTCTGATACCCTAAAATATACAGCAAAGCACAAACAGTTGGCATTCAAACCCACGACCCTCTGAGCCACAGCACAGACACTAATGAACTGCAGCACCCTTTGGCTTCAAGCCAAGAGCTCTGCAATTCAAACCTGCTCTTTATGAAGGTGGTCCTTCACACAGATAAAGAGCACAGGTGTTGTGCTGAGGTTCTCCAAAACAAATTCACACTTTACAAGATCACAAATTACAAATCCTGAGATTCTCCAAAACAAATTCACACTTTCCAAAATTACAAATTACAAATCCTCTTAGCACCTAACCCAGATGCTAAACAAACAGAATGCCCTTTTATTCCATCACTCACATGTCTCTGTTCCCAGGGTTCTTGGCTGTGATGTCTCTGGACCTGCGTTGGGCCTTTCCAGAACTGTCAGCCTCAGTCCAGGGATTTTCCAGATGCCTCCTCTCCTGGCTGGCTCGCCAAAAACTGTTGCCTTTAGGAGCTGGAACAGAGATCTCACAGAGTTAGGGGAAATAAAATGGGTATTTATTGAAAGCCCTGCAAAGGCCACACCCTGGCAGCACAGTGCCACAGCGTGGCCCCTGCCCTGCCTGAGTGGCTCCAAGATGGAAGTATCAGAGGGCTTGGTCACACGATTTCACGTTTTTATAGACTTCAGCCCATTTACATACAGCAGTCCACCATCCAATTAATAGTCTCAAATTGTAAGGTGTCCTCCTCCTCTTCTCCTGGCTGGCCTGCCCTCCTCTTCTCACATTGTTTATACTTTTGGCCTGGAGTCTGAAGAAACTGTCCTTGAGTCCATAGCTGGTATCGGACTATTTCGCCTTTATCACCCTAAAGCATAACAGAAAGCACACCCAAGCAGAACAGAAAACTTGGATCTTAAGGCATCACTCCCATGCTGGTGCTGCAGGCGGGAAGTGCAAATCTGCAGGGCTGGAGAGCCCCTCAGCCCAGGGTGAGGGGTCCCCCCGTGCTGAGCTGTGCTGGGGCTGTTCCTGTGCTCAGGGACACTTGGGATGGGCCATGGCACTTGGCCACCAGTGGAGCTTCTGTGCACTCCTCAGGCAGGACCCAATGTCCTGGTTGGATGTTGGTAACAGCAAAGTGCGAAGGCAGGCTCTGTGCCAGCCCAGCTTCCTGTGGGAGAGATTTCACATGAGCCAGGATTGTGGCCACAGACTGTTTGAAATATACATCCCTTATCTCCACCCCCCCGCTAGGTGGAGAATTTGCAGGGTAAGGAATTCCAAACAGCAATTCCAAGGGTGATAATTGAATATCTGCCCTGGGTCTGGCTCTTATTCTTGCCAATGGCAAAAGCCATACCCATGGCATCTTGGTTTCTATCACCACCTTCTGAATGATTTTGTTTATTTCAACATTCATTCTTTCTATCTGACCTGAGCTCTGAGGGTGCCAGGGCTTGTGTTGGTCCCATTGTATTCCTAAAGCAGACATCACCCACTGAAGGATCTTTGCTGTAAAATTAGTTCCCCGTCTGAGTCTGTTTCTTCCACAATCCCTTATCTTGGAGTTACTTGTTTTAGAAATACCTTAATAAGTGATCAGTGATTGCTGAAGAAGTAAGAATTGCTTTTGCCACCCTGTTAGCTGCCATGCTGTCACCAGCAGATATTTGATCCTTCCTGCTCAGGGCATTTCAGTGCCAGGCTCTTCCAAGTACACACACAGCTGGTTGAGCTGACCATGTGGGCAGAAACCTGTGTTTGGTCTGATTCCCTTTGCTTAATCAGAGCCTGTCTTGCAACTCTTTTCCCTTCTCCTGCCCTTGCAGACCCATCCATTAACACATTTTGTCCCTCAGGCCAGGGAATGTCTCATCAATCTCTCCTGTCCTGGCTCTGGAGCTCTGTCACTTGAATGCAGCCATGGGTTTGTTCCCAGCCCCTGTGCAGGCTGTTCAAACAGGAGGCTGGTTAAACCCTTCCCCTGTCCTCAATTCTAAATCCTCCTGTGCCACTGAACAAGTTTCATTCTGTAATAACTGAGCACTGCTCATCCATGTTGAGTCTCTTTTGATTATGAAAGCTTTAACTTGGTTCCAGACTTGGGCAACAGCAGATCCTCCTGCCTTCATTTTTTGGGCCTCAGGTCCCATTAAAGCTGTGGCTACATAATTCTGCGGGCAGTGAGGCCACTCTGAACAGTGAATTAAATGTTTTAGCACAAGGATTCCTTTCTCATGGCACTGTTTAACATCCACAAACACTTCAAATTTCTTTTCTGAGTCTGGAAAAGCCATGACTAGGGAATCAAACGTTTTGGTTTTATTTCATTTTCTGAAGTTTTGCTGTGTCCATAGCACAACGTCGAGTCTATGTGGGTTTAATAAGTCATGCAGTGTTCTGGCTAAAACAGAGAGTCCTCAATGCAGTTCAAGCTATTGCCTGTTAATCCTCAGAATTATCCCAGCTCCATTTTAGTGCTGGATAATGTTACTTCTGAGATTTCCTGGTCCTCCTCTGGGTCAATACACCACAAAATCCAGACAAAATATGTCCCTAATATTTAACATTTTTCCCTACCATTTGCACTTTTTTTCCAAATAGTCGAAGATACTTTTTAGCCTGAACATTCAGCCATTTCACAGAGTCTTATTCTACCGCTTCTTGCTCTCCTGATTGGAGCAAGTCATCCACATCCTGCATTAACCCAGTCCCTGGGGAGGGGTAAATTCTTGTGGCATTTTCTGCAAGGCTTGCCCAAATAAGGCTGGTGCTTCCATGTGTCCCTGCTGAAGGACCATCCATGTCTTTACCATTTTTCCTTCTTTACCATTTTCTCTTGTTCCCACTCAACAGCAAAGTACAGTTTACTATCCTGTGTGAGTGGGCATCACCAGAAAGCAGTTTTACATCAAGTAGTGAATGGTGCCAGTGTGAGGAGGGAACCTGGTTCAAGATGGTGTAAGGATCTGAGACTGTGGCGTCCCTGGGTTTAATAATCTCATTTATTGTTTTTAGGTCCTGCACCATTCTATCAATTCCATCTGATTTCTTGACTGGCATGATAGGAGCATTATAGGGAGAGATCCCTGGCTCCAAAACCTCTGCCTTTAGGAGACACTTAATAAAAGGCTGTGAGCCCTTCCTTCCCTCCCTTGGAATAGGATATTGCTTTTAGATACCACTTGTCCTGTTTGCATCAAAGTACTTTGGAGAGGCTCCATATCTCGTTTTCCACATTTTCCAGGAGCTGTTCAGTATATGCCTTGCCAGATATTTGACACAAAGGCACAACAGAACTAGCCCCTCTATCACATTTTACAAAATTAATTTGCATTCCCAAATGATGCATTAAATGCCTTCCCTGTAAATTACCATCACAACTAGGAGCAAATAAAAATTCCTGCAGTTCAAACCTGTCCTCTGCAGTGGCCCCCTTGGGCCCTGGGGTTCATCCCTCAGGGGCTGTAGAAACTCTGCCATGGCCTTTGCCTTCACCTTGACCTTTTCGCCATCCCTTCTTGCATTCACCTGCTGTGCCTTTCTGACCAACTGCTCCAGGGGCATCTTCTGCCCCTCCTCCAGCCCCCTCAGTGCCTGGGGGTGCTCATCCTCTGACAGCTGCTGAGCTTTCTGCAAAATCATTTGTTTCTGCTATTTACCCAAACATAATGCTTAAAATATAATTTCGATCCTTCCACGTCAAATTCGCATGTCCCAGCTGTTCCTTCCTCCCGGTCCTTGTGCTCCCCTGCCCTCCCCAGCCCGTGTCCCAGGGCCGGTCCCTGTCCTGCCGCAGTGTCCAAACGCGGCTCCCCCGGCGGGCAGGGCCGGGCAGATCCGCGGGGCCGGGCAGCGGCCGGGGCGTCCTGCAGCCTCCTGGGGTTCCTGCAGCCTCCTGGGGGTCCCGCAGCCTCCTGGGGTTCCTGCAGCCTCCTGGGGGCCGGGGGCCACTGCTGGCCCTGCCCGGGGGGTGCTGGGCTCAGGCAGCGCCCGGCGCTGAGTCCCGGCTGCCCCACAGCCCCGGCCCGGCCCCGCAGCTCCCGGTGCCGCCCCTCTGCGCCCGCTCCTGCTGCTGCCAGCACAGAGGCAACCTCCCTCAACATGCTCCCAAGGGACCCTTCAGAGGTGTTTTGGGATCGTCATCCTTTGTGCTGGGAGCCGCAGCTCCAAGCGTTCCCCACCTGGACCCCACCTGCGCCCCCCCCCCCCCCCCGGGCCCCAGCGCCCCCCGTGAGGGGAATTTGGGTTGGTGGGAGGGGGCAGCGCCAAGGCCGGGCCCCCCTGCACTGTCGGGGCGGGAGCGGCTGCAGTGGGGACCGAGTGCGGGCGGGAGCGGCCGAGAGCCCAGCGCTGCCCCAGCCCGAGCTGCCCCAGCTCCATCCCTGCCCTGCGCTGGGATGCTGTGGGTCTGGGGGGAAGAGGGAGCTGGCACTGGGTGCTGGGCCTGGGGGCAGCAGGAGAAGGGAGGAGAAGCAGGGCTGAAGAACAAAATGATCAAACGATGCATGTGGGAGGAGGTGGGATTGTGCAGGAGAAGGAATAGTAAGAGAAAGAGGATTGAGGAAAAGTGGGAACACAGGCTGAGGAGGAGCAGAAACAGAAAGCAGCAGAAAGTTCCACCTCTCCCTGTATGTGCAGCCATTCCCTAGCCCCAGAAGCCTTGTCCCCCCACATGCAGCAGGTAACAGGAGAGAGGGATCCATGATTTTCACATGGGTGAATCTCGGTGTTTTTGTGCTTTATTGGTCTTAGTGTAAATGCTTTGGGTTTTTATGAAGCCAGAGTCTTTATATTTTGCATGAGATTTTGGTTGAATTTGGCTGTTTGGAGATATTTTGATCTGTGTCTTGATTTTTGGAGGATTTTTGGGCTGAATCTTGGTGTTTGGGAGGTTCTTACAAACACAAGAGTCCCACTGTCTTCCTGAGATGAACTTGGGCAAGGAGGAACCCCCCATCCAAGGCGCTTTCTTCTTGTTGTTTTCCCAAAAACGATTTTTCGTTACCAAGGCATGAGTGGATGGAGCAGGAGGAAAAGCCCCAGCATCCCTCAGAAGGAGGAGCTGCAAACCCAACCCAGGGAGCTGCGAGGAGAAAAAACCCTCCCTGAGCCGGGAAGGCAGCCAGAGATGCAGGCAGAGCTCAGAGCTGGTGGAGAAGCCTCATGGAGGGGAGAAGCCCCACAAGTGCTTGGAATGTGGGAAGGGTTTCAGCTACAGGTCTTGGCTGATTTGGCACCAGCTAATACACACAGAAACAAGATTAAAACACCTTAATCAAACAAAAAGAAAAGTCAAATCCCAAATAGAGGAAGAAGAAAAGTCATGAAAAAAAAATTCTCTTTTTTTAAACTATGGAGAAAAAAAATCTTGTTTCCCTATAACACATCAAAATGTTATGAATTGAATATGACTGTTCTAACTGTAAATATAAACAAAAGCATTAATATTAAAGTAAACAAATGAAAAAATTGCTGTTACCCGCTAAGTTTAAATAATAAAATAATCCCTTTCGGTTTCCCCCCAAAAAAAGAAAAAGAAAAAAACTTATGCTCTCAAAAAAAAAGTAAACTTTTGTTTAAAAATATAACCTTAAAGTGTTCCTAATAAATTAATACAGTCCACCAAAAAAAGTTATGAGATTAACTGTTAGTCTAAAAAAAGGATTTTTACATAGTAATCAGATTTCCATTCTCCTGGGAACAACAAAACCACAAGAAAACTATTTCTTGTGAAGAAATCTTCATAGACTGAAAAAAAAAGTCTCTTTCTAGTAAATTAGTAAAAAACTATTTTAAAGATGGTAAACAAACTGAATTGGTTTTTGGATGTTTTCAGTATTAAAAAAAAGCATGTGGAGGAAAACAAGTATTCTCAAGCTTTATCTAATTTATTTAAATTATTTTTTCTTATACTTTTTAGTGATGGAATTTCTCTTTTTACCATTTAAAGTTAAACCTGGTTTTTGCCTTCTTGCTAATCCTGTCTCACAACAGAATAAGTTTAGATTAATAAACTAAATCCAACCTCAGCTATTCCATTATTTAGATTTCCTATACCCCAAGGGTGTCTTCCACAGGCAAATGCTTATTAACTGGGGTAAAGACCAAGATTTTGGAGACAGTGAGGTAGAAACATCTCCAAAAAAGGTTCTTCCCTCCCAGCCGAGCATGCGGATCCTCCGCTTGCACAGACACATGTTGCAGTGTGCTTCTGGTTAATGGTGTGTTCTGTTATTGCCCAAGTTAATGGTTTAGTCCAAAATTATACCCTCCCACCCTCCTTGTCAATCTGTGCTGAATTACCTGTCAATGCTGTTTTGTGCCAACCCCCTGCTTGCAATTCCCCTTTGGAAATCCCCTAAATCTGGACGTCTCATCAGTCCATGGTGACCCAGTTTTCTCCCCTACCTCCCTCATTGGACAATGCCTTTGTGAGCCCCTACCCTTTATCCCTCCTCAGCATTTCTTCAATTTGTACCTTCCCCTTGAACCTCCCACATATTTATGTTGTTGCAGCTTCACCATTTTTGTCTTTTGCCTTACAGATTCCCCAGAGTAAGGAATCCTTTTTATCCTATGCAAAAGACCTTCCCCTCCTCCTTGTCCCCCTCAAATGCAATCTGAGAGCCAAAAGGCCATGGAGCAATGGCTCGAGCCACGTCTAAGGCCTCCTGTTCCCCGAGTGTGACCCACTCTAGGCATGGGGCCCTAGTGGCAAAGTGAGTGCAGCACTGGCTGTTGTGACAGTGCCCTGCCTCTGGTCTCACTTGGGTTTCTGACTGGGTCTGAGGCAGGGGCTGCCATTCCTCACTTGTGGGGAGACCAGAGCCCCCAGACCCTCACCCAGCGTGCAGGCACTGCCTGGCAGCGCTCCGTCCACTGGCACGGTCGCGCTCTGAGTCTCGGCCACTGCGCCACTGCTGCTGCTGCTGCTGCTGCTTCATTTGCTTTTAGCACACCCAGAGCTCACCGTTAGGCCACGATGGCCTCCAGTTCTGCCCTCTTCCCATCCCTGTGTGGGGATGGAGCACTGCTGTGCTTTCAGGAAGCTCTTTGTGAACACTTCCAGCATTGCAAGCTCCTTTGTCCTATATGGATGCTAGCCAGGGAATCCCTCAAGGCTGGGCTCAGAGCATACTCAAGCTGGCTCTTCTAAAACCCAGGCTCCTTGTCCCCTTCAGCGTGCTCAGCATGGCTTTTAACCCCACAGTGTTGTGCAAGGGACCTGCACGACAGGGATCTTTGCAGCCTGAGCTGCCCTTGTTCCTCTCTGTCCGTGCACAGAGAACGGCAGCAGGGCCCTGTGTGTCCCAGGGCTCATGTTTGGTGCCACTCAGGCTCCACAGAGATGTGGGTAAAGTGAAAAAAAAAAACTTTATGAAGGGAAGGCGAAGCGAAGGGGTGAGCTGGGAGGCAAAACGGGATAGGCAGGGCCTGAGGAATGGAGGGAGGGAGCTGCCAACAGGGAGGGAGTCGGCAGGAGCTCCTGGAGCTTGCCACAGGCTCAGCTGTGAGCAGCGAGAGCTGTGCCTGGAGCTGCAGCTGGTCCCGTCTGCTCTGCAGCTGGTCCCATCTTCAACAGGCAGGTCGCCGAAGGACAGTGGTTCTTCTGATCCAGCAGACCAAGTTCGGCAGATCTTCTGTTGAACTGCAGCTGGATAACCTGCCTCATAAAGCAGGGGCTCTTGTCCTCCCGCAGGGCTTGAAGGGCTGCGAGAGAGAGAAGCAGAACCACAGTCAGAGGCTGGACTGTGGGAATCCAAGGAAACCTTCCTGCCAGGGCCATCCCACCCAGCTCCTGCCATGGCCACAAAGGAGCAGGAGACCAGGGCACGGGCCAGAAGGTGCTGGCCACGGATCCCCCGTGTCCCTGAGAGCTCTCCGTGCTCGGCCCGCACAGCCCCTCGTCCGCACAGGCCGCAGAGCCCTCCGCAGCAGGGCAGCGATTGCAGCTCCGTGCCCGGCATTTGCAGCTGCCCCCGGCGGCCCCGCTGCCACGAGGGCGGCTGCCCTCACTCACCCTCGCTGAGGACCTGCAGCTCCTCCTTGTGTCCCCTCAGGAGCGTTCCGGCGAGCCCTGGCAACACAGAGCCCGTGTCGGCCCCAGCGGCACAGCTGCCCCCCAGGGGCGCTGCCAGCCCTGCGGCCACACGGCCTCGTCCCCCGGGCAGGGCTCAGCCCGGGCCCCTGGCGCATCGTGCCGCCCCAGGGCACGGCTGCGGGAGGGCGGCGGCAGCGCCGAGGGCAGGCGGGGCTGCACCGCGCCGGGCCCGGCTCCCGCTGCCGGGGCAGCAGCCGGGCCGGAGGCGGGGAGGGACGGCGGGCTGGCGGCTCACCGATGAGCCTGAGGGCCGCCTGTCGCAGGCGCGGCTGCGGGCTCTGCAGGCACGGCAGGGCCCAGCGCAGGTGCTCGGCCGCTCGGCTCTCGTCCTGTAGCAGCTGCGGAGAGCGCCAGGAGGGAAAGCTCGGCGCGGGCTCTGCCCCTCGGCCGGGCGCTCCCTGCGCCCAGCCCCGGCCTCCCCGGCCCGCACAGCCCCGAGGGACAGCCGGGCCGGGACTCCGTGGGCACCCGGCTCGGGGCCGGAGGAGCCCGGCCGAGAGCCCACGCGGCCCAGCGAAGGGAGCAGCCCCTGTGTAGGGCGCAGGCTGCGGCTGCCCTGGCTGCGGCGCTGGGCAGGGCCACAGCTGCCGGCCCCGCACGCTGAGCTCCGGAGGCAGGGGACTTCTCCAGCCTGCGGCTGGGGCTTCCAGGCTGGCCTTACCAGGCACTTGGCGACCTTCATGCGCCACGGCTGGCTCAGCAGCTCCTCCAGATCCCTCCTCCCCAGGAAGCGGGCTGCACTAATCAGGGTTTTTCCAGAGGCCTGGAGAGCAGTAAAGAGCCGGAGGTGGCACCATAGCCCAGGGCATGGGACCCACGTCCCTGTGCCAAGGCCAGGGCAAGGCTGGAGCCCACGAGGCACCAGGGGAAGAGGCAGCCAAGCCCCTGCCGGGGATGCAGCAGCACGACACAAAACCTCACCTTCGCCACGCACCGGTTCTCATCATGCCAGTGCAAGAAGAGGGGAAGCAGGCTCTGGCTCACGGTTTTCGTGAGAGCTTTTTTCCCCTCTTCCACTACCAGCTCCATCACTTTGCTGAAAACCTGGATGGAGAGCAGCTGCACGTGGCTGTTGTCCTGGAGGAAAGGAGAAGAGCTCAGCACCCACTAGTCCAGGCCCAGTGGGGCAAAGGCCCAAACTGTCCAGGGCACAAAGTTTCCTGGCAGTGTCCAGCGCCTGTGGGCTCAGAACCTTACATTCTCAAAGTGTGGGAGGAGTGGCTCTGCCAGCTTCTGGGCAGTGGTGCTGGGTATCTTTAGGTCTTTCTCCTGGAGCATGTGGGCGAGCACAGAGAGGGTCATCCACACCATCTCTCCATCTGGATCACCCAGCTGCTCCACCAGGTGTTGGTAGACGCCGCGTATTCCTCCGCTCTGTGTGCAACACAAGGCTGTGCTGTGAAGCCCTGGAGGGCTGCAGCACCAACAGGGCCCTGGCCCTGCAACCCCACGCAGCTGCCTCAGGGCCCAGAGGCCAGAGGCCTGTGCCGAGGCACTGGGGCAGCTGAAGCGGGAGGCAGAGAGCTGGGAGCAGCTGCCGAATCCCAGGCAAGCCCAAGGGGCAGCGTTGCCCATCCCCCCGCTGCCAGCGTGGCTTCAGCCACTGCCCCCTTCTCACCAGCGAGGGCTCCTTGCTGAGCACCACGAGGCCTCTGAGCTCCAGGCGCAGCCTGTCCCTGCTCTCGCTCGGCAGGTGCCTGGACATGACTGACAGGGCACTGTGCCCGTGTTTGCTCAAGTCCAGGCACTGCAGGACCTGAAAGGCACAGGGCAGTGACAGGGACCCGGCCGCTGGGAGTGCAGAACTGCCCAGGGCCGGGCCCAGGCGGCAGCACCGGGCGCGCACCGTGCCAGGCGGCTGCGGCTCCCAGAGCCAGAGAGCTGGGAGGCAGCTCAGCCAGGCAGCGCTGGCCCTCAGGCTCACCTCCACAAAGAACGCCAGGGCCGGCAGATCCCAGCGCGGCTGCCCCCCGATGAGCAGGCTGAGCAGGTGCCTGGCGATGCCGCAACACAAGGGGCTCGAGCCACGGCGCATCTCCCTGGCAGGAGGAGAAAGGCACCAAAGCCCTGAGCCGGGCGGGCAAACCTCTCCCAGGACTGACTCACAGAGGTGTGGGACCTTTGCCCAGAACCCTGTGAGGGGACGTGGGCCCTTTGGGAGGCGGCTGCTCCTGGGAGCCCTCCTCTCCCAGCCTTTTCCAGGCTGCTCGGCCGTCCCTCGGTGCCAAGGCCCTCTGGCCACGACCACGGGGAGCGTGTGGGGCACTCTGGGCACAGGGCACCAATGCTGGCAGCGGGGAGAAGGGAGACTCACCTGGCCAGCAGCCCCACTGCATAGTGCTGGGTCTCAGCACAGAGCAGGGTGTCCCAGACCCGCCTGCGCTCCAGAGCCACCAGCTTCTTATCACAGCCCAGCAGGCAGAGCAGAGCCTTCATGGTCTGCACTGCAAACCTGTGGCCAGAGCAAAGGCCAGGTCACGCTGGGAGCAGTGACCCTGGCCACAAGGGCATGGGAAGGACAGGGTGACTGGGACCTGTTGGGCTTGATGGGAAGGTGGTGTTCCTCCCGGCACGCTGTCCAGAAGTTCTTAACCTCCTGTGGCATCTGCTCTGTGGTGCTGAAAATTTGGAATAGCAGAGCCACGAAGACACGGGCAGAATATGCGACCATTGTGTGGTGCCACTCGGGCATGTGGACAGTCACCCAGAGCACCAGAGTTGCCTGCAAAAGACAGAGCAGCCCGAGGCAGTGCTCAGTGCCGAGGTGTCCGTGTGGCAGGGCCCCAGGGGAGACGCAGGGGGAGGACCCGGCCTGCTGCCCCTGAGCCTGTCCCTAGCCCAGCCTTCAGCCCAGTGCCCGAGGCTGGGAGCTGCAGGGCACTGGGCAGAGCATGGAGAGCTGCTGGAGAGGGGACCTGGAGGGCAAGCAAAGGCCAGTGTCAGAAACTCACTGCCAGTGCAAAGATGGCCTCGTTGTCCTCTTTGATGAAGAACATGCTGTATACTGGCCTGTCTTCCATCACAAAGAGCAGCTCTGGAAGCACCTTCTGCACTGCTGGTCCCGATGAGCCGATGGTTTTCCACATCAAGGCTGCAGCTCTGTGGGACCAGAGCTGTGCATCAGTACCAAGCCCCATGCAGCTGAGTGGGGCCGGGTGACAAAGCCCCCGTGCCCTGAGGGGCAGGGAGGGAGCATGGCAGAAGGATCAGCAAACAGGGTGGCTCAAGGGGCCCAGAGCTCTCTGAGTGTCTGGCAGACCCCACTGGACAGGCTGTGCAGGGCAATGGCCCTACAGGCCAGTGAAGCCTGAGCTCTCATGGCACCTGTGCCGCATACCTGTCACACAATGGGGCACAGCGCAGGAGGCTCATCACCACATTAGCTGGGTGTTCTTCAGCCAGCCTCAGGAGGTCATTTTGCAGCCCGGCATCCACAGTTACACAGGACACGAGTCTCTGATGAATGTCCCTCACCCTGTGTGGCACCTGGAGGGGGCACAGGGAAGATTTGAAATGCTGTCCATGAGAGCCTCTGGCCCCACTCACTCACCAGATCGCCCCAGGGCCGGATGCGCTTGACGGCCACCTGTGAGCCAAGGGGCAGCAGCAGGCTGAGCTTGCCGCCTGGCACGCCGCGCTCCAACCTCCCCTTCCTCATCATCTTCTTCCTCCTCCTCCTCCTCCCTCTTTCTCCCTCCTCCTCCGCCCCTGCCACTCACCGTGGTGCCGTCTGCGAGCCGGGTGACCGGGAAGACGCCGCCAAAGCCGCCGCTGTCCAGCAGGGAACCCATCCGGTACCGCTCCTCCAACGCCTGCTGCGACTCCCCTGCGGGCGACACGCGGCTGTCAGCGCTCGGCCTGGGGCCAGACACGGCCCCCGAGCGCCCCCCGAGCGTCCTGGGCCGGGCATCCCCACCCGCCCCAGGCCCTGGCGGAGCTCGGGCTGAAGGAGCCGCAGCGGGGGCTGCGGGAGCGGCCGCGCCGCGTGTGCCCTCCGCAGACCCCGGGAGGAGCCGGGGCCGGGGCTGGGACTGGGGATGGGACTGGGGATGGGGCTGGGGCTGGGACTGGGGATGGGGCTGGGACAAGCGGTGCCAAAGAGAAGTGATGCCCAGCCAACAGCGCCACAGCCAGGACAGCGAGAGCCGGGTAGAGGCAAGACGGGGGGGGGATGGGCGGGGTCGGGGACGGCGACGGGGCAGGGGCAGCCCCGCCCGGGGCCGGGGGCGGGCTCGGAACATGGCCCGGAACGGGAAGAAGGGAGAAGGTAAGAGAGGGAGAGGGTCGGGGAAAGCGACTCCGAGGAAGAGAAGGAACAAGAGATCCAGAGAATCTGTAGACTCTCTGCCGCCGCTGCTGCCGCTGCTGCCGCTGCTGCTGCTGCTGCTGCTGCCGCTGCTGCCGCTGCCGCTGCCGCTGCTGCCGCTGCTGCTGCCGCTGCCGCTGCTGCCGCTGCCGCTGCCGCTGCTGTTGCTGTTGCAACTGAACCCCCGGGGCCGTTTCTCCGCGTGTTCGTTTGTCCGCGTGTCCGTTCCACGCTCGCCCCACTCGCCCCATGGCCGAGCCCCGCGCGCCCCGGGGGCAGCCCCTGAAACTGTCCCAGCACGAGCCGGGGCCGGGCCGGGGGCTCCCCGCAGAGCCGGGGCCGGGCCGGGGGCCGGGGCACCGGCCAGAGGCCGCGGCACCACACCGGGAACCTGAGGCCGAAGGAGAGATTAGTTAACTTGATCCACTGTGAATTGAGAAAGCAAAATGACTTTTCATTGGTTTCCCGAGCTGTCCATCACTCAATCAGCTCTCTGATTGGTCCCCGCAGCTCACAGGGGAGGCCCCCAGACGCGGGACAGCCCCTCCCACTCCCCGGCCTCACGTTGCTTCCCTCAGGCGAAATCCACCCCTCCCCCAGCACAGGAAACCCACACAAAGACAAAAACAGTAAAGAAAAAGATTCTTATCTCCGGGTACTTGAAGTTCAGCCAAGAGCACACACTAACTCAGACAAGACTTCCCTAAATGCATCAGCATGTTGAGTATTCATTGACCTTCATGTATTATTCAAAATCATCCCCAGCCTGTAAATCAGCTTTTATTGTGGCTCCATAAATGATTTCCCTGGGGTTTTGGTTGTTGTCATCCCTATATTCATCCAGGTAGGATAATCCAAGAATGTGAAGAAACTCCTGGTCATCTTTTTACCATTCTCTGAGTTACTCAGATGAACAAAAGCTTTTTAAAATCACCATGTTGTAGTCCAAGAGAAATATATTTATCATACTATTATTTCTAAGTTTTGTTAATAACAGATCTAAAATAAGGTTTACCAAAATTAAACAGATAGCATTCATTTTAATATTGCAAAAAGCCAGTAATATAATATGTAGTTATAAGGTGCAGGGACTCCCCAGTCCCCATTCGAGTGCTCCAAGTACCCTCAGTGACTGAAGGGAATAACAAAACAATGTGTTTAGTGAGACCAGAAACTTACAGCAGTGGGGGATAATTCAGACATACCAATCAAAACCAGGCATGATAACAGACATAATTAATAACATGAAATTAGATGATTACCAAGCATTAGAACATTGTACCATAATTCCAGTGTCAGCAACAGCTGATAAACATCCAATCAGTGCAGAATTGGATAATCATCTCTGGAAAATGATTCCCAAGCTCACTTCAAAAATAGGTCCAGATCTCTATTGATGGGGTCAAATTGCCAAGTCAAATGACTCGAGTATTGTTTTGCTGCAGGAAACACTTGGGTCTGTGGGCAGTTTCCCATCCGGGCAGAGCCCGAGCCAGAGTCCAGGCTCTAACTGGAAGAGAATCCCTGATATCTTTTCAATAACAAGTTTCTTAGGAATACAAGTCAGGAGTAAAGGTCTTGGGGTGAAAGATTAATCAAATCCATCCAAAACTCCAAAGTTTTCCTTGGGATGGAGATGTCTGGATGGCAACAAACTGCTGGAGTGCTTTAGTAAGGGATTGGGATTGCATCTGTGCTCTGTCCTCTCACGAGGACCACAAGATCATCAGTTTGGAAGAGGTTTTCATTTCTTGGAACTCTGAAAATACTGACAATCATGAGACAACAGAGAGGTAGCCTGGACAAAGGAGATGCATATGCAACTAGAGAAGAAAATATCCTGAAAATGACATGTGTCTCATAGACAATTACACCAAGAGATGCTAAAACATATGAAAAATTCAGCTGCAAATCCAACATTAATATCTTATGAATTATGCCTATTAGAAAAGGGGTAAATTCACACCATGCAATCAACAGTGTTGCAGCAGAACTTGCCTTTGAGATAGAAATGAATCAAAACACAGACCCTTGTTCAGCAAAATGAAAAGGTCCCGGTTTATTCCTAATTATCCCTTCAGTATAACAAAAAGCACACTTAAGAGAACACAGTTAATCAGTATTAATACTAAACATTACATGATCAAAATAAAACTGGAACAGAACATTGTCTAAACTTAGTGATACTGAAGCTTAACAGAAATTAAATAGAACAGAATTAACCTAATAGAACTTAGCCTTAGTTAATCTTAATAGGTTGCAATTGGACATTATAATATTGCACCTTAACTTAACAGGAAGAGAAACCAACATCTCTTACAAGTTATAGACGTAACTAACCCTAATGCTGTTCATACAAAAAGGCACTAAAAATTCCGAAAAATCTGTGAACAGGATGTTTTTAATGAAGGGATTATAAAGGATGTGATAAGTATGTTGTGATTCTATGTAATTTGGATTTGAGCATAGATCATGGTAATTGCAATTATTAAGTATAGCTTTATTAGGATTTTTCAAAGTACAGCTTTAATCATTCTGAAAGTACTAAAAAGGTATAAATAATGAAAATGTTGACACATATGTTTTATAGTAAACAGCATTTTTCTGTCCACGCTTAAATATTAACTGCACTTTTACTGGCATTTAATTAAAAACATTTGTGAAGAAAGGGTCCCCCGAATTAAGGGGGCAGAAACATTATCGGCCTCTAAATATTGTTGGGTATATACATTTCTAATTATTATACTAAAAGCCAATACCATTCTAACTGTGCCACAGTGCACACAGATAGTTTTGAATTCCTCCAGTAAAACAATTTAAAAAATCACCCTTTCTCTTTTTTTGTTTTGTTTCGTTTCGTTTCTTTTTGTTTCGTTTCGTTTCATTTTGTGTGGTTTCGTTTGTTTTTGTTCTGTTCTGTTTTGTTTTGGCTCAGCACTCGGGCTGCAGACGCGGCGGCAGCTCCGGGACCCCGCGGGGAAACCGGGAGCGCCCCGAGAACGGGGGAGAGGGGGGAATGCCGCCCCGCGGGGAAGGGAAAGAGAAACTTTTGCAGTAGGGCATCTATATCTGCAGGGGTTAGATCCCCGCATTGGGAACGAGCAGGTGGCGGTGGAAGCCGTGCGGACCCGCCCCGGCACCGAGCCCGAACCGAGCCCGGCACAGCCCTCCCGGGGCTGCTGCACCCCAAACACGCGGGGGAAAGAGCAGGGGAAAAGGCAGTAAAAACAAACCCTAAAACTGCACACAGGGGGGGATAAAACAGCGGAAAGCGAAGGCAGAACAAGGCTAAAAAGGCACAAAGCACCCGCACCCCCCACTCCCGGGCCAGCAGAGGCGCCAATCCCAGCCCCCTCCCCAGATTCCCGATGCTGCTCCGCGCGCTCTCCCGGCGGTCCCTGCGGGGGTTCCACCCGGGGGGGGCTCGGACGGGGCTTGGCCCAGACCCCCCCCCTGGACCCCCCCCAAAAAACCGCCCGGGACCCCCCCCAAAAAACCGACTGGGATCAGGTCAGTGACTGGGGGGGGGGGAGTCCCGGCTCTTTTTGGGGGATCCCGGTGTTTGGGGGGGGTCTCTATTTTTTGGGGGGGGGGTCCCGGTGTTTGGGGGTGGTCTCTATTTTTTTGGGAAGGGTCCCGGTGTTTGGGGGGGGTCTCGGTATTTTTTTGGGGGGGGTCCCGATATTTGGGGGGGTTCCGATTTTGGGGATTCTCGGTATTGAGGGGGGGGGGAGTCCCAGGATTGGGGATCCCGATATTTGGGGGGTTTCCCGCTATTTTTCGGGGGAGAGTCCCAGTATTTGGGGCGGGTGTATTGGGAGGGGGGGTCCCGGTATTTGGGGAATCGCGACTGTTTTGCTGTTTTGGGGGGTCCCGGTATTTGGGGGACTCCCAATATTTTGGGGGTCCCGGTGTTTTTTTGCGAGGGGTCCCGATATTCCAGGGGGGGACGATATTTGGGGGTCCCGGCTCTTTTTGGGGGGTCCCGGTATTTGGGGGACTCCCAATATTTGGGGGCTCCTGGTATTTTTTGGGGGATCCAAGTGTTTGGGAGGGCGGGTCTCTATTTTTGGGAAGGGGGTTCCCGATATTTGAGGGGGTTCCGGTATTTGGGGAACTCCCAATATTTGGGGGGTCCCGGTGTTTTTTTGGGAGGGGTCCCGATATTCCAGGGGGGGGCGATATTTGGGGGTCCCGGCTCTTTTGGGGGGGTCCTGGATTTTGGGGGGTCCCAATATTTGGGGGGGTCCTGATATTTGGGGGGTCCCGGTAATTTTTGGGGAGGGGTCTCGGCTCTTTTTGGGGGTTCCCAGTATTGGAGGGGGGGGGGGCTGATATTTGGGGGGGGGGTCGGTCCTGTTATTTTTGGGTTCTCGTATTTTTGGGGGGTTCCCTCTATTTTTGGGATTCGTTTTGGGGGGCTTCATTATTTTGGGTGTTTTTAGGGTTTCCCGTATTTTTGGGGGGTTCTCGCTATTTTTTGGGGGGGTTCTCTGTAGTTTTGGGGTTCCCAGGGTTTATTTTGGGGTCCCTGTGCCGCTTTTGGTGTTCTCTCTGGTTTTGGGGTTCTCATTTTTTTCGGGTTCCCTGTGCTGCATTTGGGGTCCCCGGTGCTGTTTTGGGCGTCCCTGTGCTGATTTTGGGGTCTCTGTGTTTATTTCGGGGTCCCCGTGCTGATATTTAGGGTCCCTGTGCTAATTTTTGGGGTCTCTGTTTTTCGGGTTCTCTCTATTTTTGGGGTCTCTCTGTATTTGGGGGTTCTCTGTGTTTTTGGAAGTCCCAGTGTCTGATTTTGGGGTCTCTGTTTTTGGGCTCCCCGTGCTGATTTTTGGGGTTTCGGTGTTTATTTTGGGGTCTCTATTTTTGGGGTCTGTGGTTTTGGGGTCTCTGTTTTGGGGCCCCAAAATTGTTTACTCCCAATTTCTGTTGTGGTTTCGTTTCTTCAGAAACTGTTCATGAAGTGTTATGGGTATCATGGCAGAATTTGCCAGTTTGATGGAGAATGAGGAAAAGAAAGAGCTCTAGGCCAATCTGAATTAGGGAACGGGGAGGAGGGATGAGGGATGAGGGTGTTCAGGTGGTTCCTAAACTGCCTCTGTTTCTACCCTGTTCAATTCCATTTTGCTGCAGTAGTGGCTGCAGAATCAGCAGCACCCACTTGTTTGTTCTCCGGGCAGCAGCTCCCTTTGCTATTGCTTTGAATGTTCTTAACCAAACTTAGAGGGTGATACCCCACCCTTCCTCACCTGCTCTGCTTTAACTGCTCTCTGAGCTGAGGTTTGCATGCATCACAAGGGGGGCTCACCAAACCTAACTGTATCTTTTTTTCTCTCCCTTTTCATGTGCATCAATGGAAGCTTCATGAAGGTGAGTTGATGTTTTACAGTTGGGAAGGGACTTTTATCTAAAATGTAATAGTTATCTTTCTTGTTCCTTTCCAAGAAACCCAAGCAACAGGGGTTGAAACTGCTTTTAGCAAAAGGCAAAGGACAAGGCTGAAGCCTCTGGCCAGGGTATTAGAGAACTGATCCAATGTGTGTGTGATGGCCTCCATCAGACACGGTGGAAAATCCTTGCAGTAAATGTGGTGCAATAAAAGCCGTGGCTGAATACTTATGCAGAAGGAACTTCAATTTGGTGACTCTTTCTATAGTTTTAATTGATTAGTGACTGATTCTTGTCACATGGACAATAAGCAACTGGAGTTGCAGTGGTCATTATGGGCCATGGTTTCTGAGAGTTAAAAAGCCAAAAGGATTTCTTGACACTTTGACTGTTACTGGTCATGCCATTAAAAACTGATCTCCATGAAACTTGGTCAAGATGTTGTCCACAAAAAGTGGATTTGCTACTGGGCTGCAGCCAGTCAATAATTGTACACTAGAGAGAGACACTGTCTGCTTATTTGACTGTTGCACATGTCTGGATGCTCAGTGGTATTTCACAAATCAGACAAACTCACCATCAAAACTCATTATTTATACAGACTAGCAAACAACGGAATCAGCATTCATTGGTTACAAGGGGCCTGATTGTCTTCTTAGTTAGTATTCTGCCTTCTTTTGGTTAACAGCCTTCTCACTGTAATTATTGCCCTCAGTCCATGGCTGAGTGTCTCTCTTCTTTTGGCCTGGGGAGTTTCTTGAGTTGCTGCTCCATGAATTGGTGGTTGCAATCTGCCCCTGCAGGAATTACTGTGTACCAATCAGAGCTGATTTCAGGAGGGCTGGGTTTCTTAGTTTCTTCCTTATCTTGGGAGTTGTGCCAGATGTCTTTTTGGCCCCTCAACTCTGCATTCTTTTTGTCCACTCTCAGTGGGCATCCTCTCCCTGAGCTTTGTTAACCTTCCCCTGGATCTGAGCTTCTGCTCCTTGAAGCATGTCAAGGCCTGAACCTTAACAAGGCTGTTCTACCAACAATGAATTTGTTTTTCTGTCCCATGGGCATCACTTGGTGCTTGTTTCTTAATTGCTGTCTATTTGATGGATTAAATCTCCTTTCCAGTTGATTTGGCTTGAAAATATTCAAAGATTAAATGTATCAATACCAAGAGAATCCTTTAGAATTCTCCTCCATGTTCTACATCTTACATCACATATAACTAATGAAAATTAAATTACAGTTTATGAGCAGCGAAGCAGAAATTCCATCCAGAACAGCTGCCAACAGATGGATGGCTCTGGCTATGGAACAGGAGCTAATAATGCACCTGTGGCTGACTCAGGCCCTGCAGGACAGGGAGCAGCAGAGGAGGGAACTGCACGTTCACAGTATGTATGGCTCATGCCCTGCCAAGCACAGAATTTTGTGCCTTCTTTTCTGTGTGTGACTCAGCCATACAAGTATGCCTGCTTACTCTACTTAATTCCCTCCTTCTCCCACGTTGCATGATGATCAAGTGATGCCATTTGCATTTTGGGAGAAAAAGGCAGCCCAAGGCAGATGTACAGCTCTGCACACAACCTTAGAGACGAGTGTGGGGGGAGTATGGCAAAAAATGGGCATTGCTTAACTTCAAATCCCAGAGCTGAGTGACTGACTACACCTTTCCTCTAGTGAAACCAGGACAGTCTTTTCCTCTGGGCAGGAAAATCCCAAAATCTCATTAACAGCAACAAACAGGGTTAAAGACAGCAGGATTTTTCAAAGGAAATTCGTCATGCCTACTCAGTGCAGTTGTGTCATTATGTGAGATTTTATGTATCAGTAATCATTGAAGTGTGGTGATATTAACAGCTGCATGTTCTTTCTACTTCTCTTCCCTCTAGTGCACAGCAAGGAGTTATTATTAGGTGTCCAATTTGCATGGATTTTTACTCAGAGGCAAGTTGTCATGCTTTCTGCATTATGGGAGGAGGAGGATGCCAGAAGGGGGGCTGCACTGATCAGTTGGCTGGTGTGGGATGCTGTGGGCAGCTGGCTGGAAGCACAGCCCCTGCTGTGAAGCTCCTCAAGTCACTTCTTGGTGACGTGATGCTGGCCTCATTTGCCTGGTGCCAGTGGAGCAGCAAACACCAATTCTTTCTCCCAACACATGTTGTGGTTTTCTTTCTTCCAGATCGTGCAAAGTGGACGACAGCTTGTGGCAACCATGTGTGGCCACCTCTTCTGCAGTGAGTGCCTCCCTGTTGCTCTGGAGACTGTCAGCACGTGCCCAACCTGCAGAATGGAACTGACTCCAGACCTGTATTTTCCCATCTACATATGAGTGTGTCTGCTTCTCAGGACACACTCAGATGGATCTTGGAGCATGGGCGATGTAAAGACTTGTTGTTTGATGTAGATAATTGTTGCTGTATATAGTTACATTTTTGCTGAATTCCATTAGAAATAAAGTTTTGATTGATTTAATCTAGTCTGTCTGCTTCTCTGTTCTGGACTCTGCTGACAGACAGAGATGTTGTTGAACAGGTGGAAATAAGGCTCTTGCTTTCAGCAGTCAGAAGGTCGTTCTTTTCATCACATTGTAGTCATTGATTGGGGGGAAATGTGCTAAAGCCATGAGTGTTGCATTTCTTGTGGCCAGCATGTGTTGTACGGGGAAAAAGGAACAGGCCCTGCTTGGGGTGTGAGGGATTCAGTTTCTCAGGGCACACTCTGGTGGATGCTTTGGTGGAAATGTCATGATTTCATTGCTCAGCATGCAAGAGTAACATCCAAAGAAAGCAACTTTCTTTGACAATAAGTAGTACATCAACAAACTGCTGCATCCAGTGTTGTAAGGTTTCATTAGAATTAGGATCTTTTGAAGGCTTTTGAAGGAATGTGTTTTTGGATGTATGAAGATGGTTACTGACTTGGAGCTGGTATCAGTACAACTCTGTTGTAGTTGCAGTTCCTTCAATTCTGGCATTATAATCCTAAGGTAGATAGAAAAGAAATGCAATTGTCCAGAGATATAATAATTGGACACTGGGGAGGAAATAAAATTTCTTGTGTTACATGAAAGTAATAAAGAGGCAAAGGCAGATCTCCAGTAAATAATGCAACAGTAAATTCATTGTGCCATGATACAGAGTACTGAAAATAAACTTTCCTTATTTCCAGCATTGTCTTGAAGCCCACTTTTCTGTCTTTCTCCATTTCAGTGTTTTTTTCCTTTAGAGTTCTGTAATTTTGTTCACCTTTACATAGTAGGATCTCAAAGGCCTCTGCAGGGTCTCTGTCTATTGGTTCATAATTATTAGGGAATGATAGGTCAAGTGTTCCCAAAATGATGTTGTAGCTATCAAGAAGGACAGAAAGTACCTTCAGAGCTTTTCTAAAAAGTGTTTATGTGGGGAGGCGATACTTATTTCTCAAGGAAGCTGCACAGTTAGATGGGAGTCATAGACGTGTTAGGTTAGAGGACTTCCAAGAGGCCTTCCTCTCCTTTTCCCTGTTGTGGCAATGAGACTGACCTCCATGTAGGTCATTGGGTAGTCCTTCTGAGCAAAAGACTTACCTTTCTGAAATTATTGGTCAAGGTTTTATAACCTTTCAAAGACAATAATTAGCTGCTGCATGATTACTCCAGCCAGCTCTGCCAGGACTCTCAGGTGGGTCCTCTCTACTCTTATGGACTTGTATGAGTTACACAACTGCAGCCAAGTATGGGAAAAGAAATTGTGGCTGTGGTAAAATGGGAAATGGCAAACATGGAGGAAACGGGTACATTTCCTCGCCTCTGAAAAACATGGGGAAGCCTGAAATGTAATTTTTAACTTATTTGGGTAAATAAAAAAAAAAAAAAAAGGATAAAAACCCCATCTAGTAGCTACCTTACTGATCAGATGTTTTAGCCTGATATTCTCCAGATAGCTGGAGTACTTCTGGTGCAGGCATGTGGAGAGGAGCAGTGAGGTATAAATGTGCAGAGAGGGGAGGGTGAGCTGAATTAAGCATGGTTATTTGACATGCTCCAGCTGTGGAACTCTCCCTCTAGCAATTTTCCCCTCCCCTGTCATATGTTTGCAGAAAGGTTTTTAATCTGGTATGTCCTGGACTGTGGACCATTTTTGGGTTATCTGTGGCTGTTTGAATTGATAGAGGTAAGAGCTGCTTATGTGGTGTTTGGGATTTTTTGTCTTTTTGTGACAGGGTGATCTCCAATTTGGTTGCATTCAGTCTCTATAAAAAATGCACATTAAAACACAAGCATAAGCTGAAGAAAATAATGTAGGCTATTTTAATAGCTTATATGCAAAGAATCCTACTATTTTGCAAAGAAAAGACAAAAATGGTGGTCTGGGATATCATAACCAACTTCTTGTAGAGCTCTTGGGGTGCAAATAAGTTTGCAAACTCTAAGTTAAGTGATTGCATTTTAGAACGTGCATATTTCTATTTAGCCAGTGCAATGTCCCACAACAACTACCAATAAGCTGGGTTTTCAATTAGGGTTTTAAACAGAGGAGGTTTTAAATAAGGACAAAGAATTTATGCATAGTTAAAATAGATGATAGGGAAGGATCATGGGGGATGGAAGCCTCATAGTTTCAAACTTAGGCCAAGAATTTTGAGCCAACTGCTATTCATTACAAATATTCATTTGTTGCTCCTTTCTCAGGGGTGCCAGTGTGGGCAACCAGAAGAATCAAAGTTTTGATTCACTACTGCAAATCCCAGGCACCCTCCTTCAACTGAGGTCTGCAATGGGCAACTTCCTAAAATTACCTTTTATCCAATTTTATTCTGCAACTATGAAAAGGCTGTAGAATTGCTGAACTTCTGGTTATTATTTGGGGTTTGTCCAGTAACATTACTTTTCAGCTTAAGCTGTAGATTCTCTCATGAATACCCATTTTTATACCCATTTTTCAGTGTTACATTTCCTGAGCTCTAAGGCATGTATTTTACTAGAGTTCAATATAAGCTTGGATGATGACATACTGGGCTGATAATAGCTCTTGATGTATTTTATTGGCATTGTTCTCTTATATAAAATCGCATCAGATACAGACTATTGAGAGGTCAGTGGTTATAGTAGGTGTGTGTAATTTTGCACACATTTAGCTAAGTTTGTAGAAAGAGCTAATGTTTGGCACCTGTGAAAGTTGTTTTTATTCATCTGGCATACTTCCATTCAAATACCCATTTAATGTGGTCACCAACTATAGAAATAGTTAAACAGTACTGTAAATGTCACCCCTTTGGATTCCCTGTCTTCAGCTTTTAAACCCCAGAAAACGTGTTTTACTCAGCTCCCTAATGGTTATTCAAGAACACAAGATTGGAAGATGATTCCTTGAATCATCAAGGCTAACCCCCATTCCCTCTGGCAACCATGCCACTCAAATCTTTGCATAAATCTCAGTTTTGACCGTAATTAATCTGTTTGACCCTTTAAACCATGTCTAG